>NC_138344.1:144117704-144390204 GCF_046562875.1 Panthera onca | reverse complement strand
AAAGCAGCCTGTGCCTTCCAGATATTTCTTGCCCATACTACTACTACTTACTCCTCCATCATCATCATCATCTTTTAAAAAATTTCTTAACGTTTATTTATTGTATTATTGAGAGAGAGAGAGAGAGAGAGAGAGAGAGCATGAGCAGAGGAGGGACAGAGAGAGGGGGAGACACACAGAATCCAAAGCAGGCTCCGGGCCCTGAGCTGTCAGCACAGAGCCCGACATGGGGCTCAAACCCACAAACCGGGAGATCATGACCTGAGCTGAAGTCAGATGCTTCACCGACTGAGCCATCCAGGCGCCCCATCGTCATCATCATTTTAAATGAATACTTACTTTGTAAGTAAGTACCCGGCACTATTCTAGGTACCTAAGATAGAGAAGAAAAAGCCCTTCCCCATGCGGCTTTCGTTCTAAGTATGGGTGGGGAGGGTAGATACAGAGACAAATACATTTGTCCATGATGCTGACTCTTAGCATGACAGGAAGCAGCAGAGAGTGGGAGGGCAGAGCTGGGCAAGCAGTCCAGGAGAGAGGGTGTCATTTTATTTTTTATTTGTTTAAAAAAAGAAGGCTCCATGCCCAACGTGAGGCTTGAACTCACGACCTGGGGATTAAGAGTCCCATGCTCTGCCGACTCTGGGCCCCTAAGCCAATGAGATCTTAAATGTAATGGCAACGGTAGGCCTGTTGGAGGAGAGGTGACCAGCAATCCGAGGAGGGGAGGGTACCATCGGCCACCCCCGCCTTCCACCAGACTCTCCCACTAGACTCACGCTCTTCCTGTCCCCTGGGGACACAGGCCACAACTTGGGGCAAAGAAGGTGGCAGTGCAGGCTGGTCAGCTTCCCAGACACCGCAGGCTCAGAGACCAGCACTCTACACTTCAGAAACTGAGCGAATTTTCTTATCAAGTCTCTGCTGGGAGGGCAGAGAGCATGCTGTTCAAGGACTTCGGTGTCTTGGCTAAGCTGGGCGGAAGGGCGCCCAAGAAAACCCGCGTCTCCCTCGCCTGTGCCAGGCACCCTGCACTTGTCACCTGGTAGACTCTGCCAAGAATGCAGAGTGAGGCACTATCACCACCGTGCTGCCTTTATAGAGGAGGCGACCTGAGGTCACGAGCCTGGAAACCAGGCTGCGGCGATCAGGACGCACCCCTCCCCAACTAAACCACACTGCCTCCAGCGGTCTTCACCATCTTGGCCCTGCTGCAGAAACCAGCGTGCGGACCTCAGCACCCCACACAGCCAGCGGCTCCCCTCCTGGTGGAGTGCTGTTCCTGTGATTCACACGGTCTTCCCTCCAATGTCCACCCTGCTGCCTTAGTGGGCTGGGTTCCTCCTTGAGTCTCAGACCCCCCCCCCCCCCCACCCCTGCCTCAATCTCCACGCGCCCGAACGTCTCCGTCTAGTCCCTGTGGCGTCTCCTTCCCCGGGGGAGGGGCCGGGCCCAGACGTCCCGCTCAAGCTTGGACTCCCGAGGCACACGTGCCGCTTTGACGCTGATCGCGCCCAGTGGCCACCCTTGGGTGCCACACCGATGGCGAGCACTACCTCTGAGGGAGTGTCACCCCTGCCTAGGTTCTGTCTCTCAAAGTGGTAAACCAAAGACCCATTTGCAAAGCTGTTAAACTCTGTCCTCCCTGCTGACCGGAGAAGATGCCCAGGTTCTACTCTTGGGGACGGTCACATTTAGACTCCTGCGTGCAGTGTCGGGACACCTGCGAGGCACACCACCCTTCGCTCACCGTCGCTCCCTTCGAGAGCCACCACGCTCCCCGATGCAAAGTGCTTGCTGGGCTCTCTGAAGGGTCTCGTGGCAAATTGGCAAAAACAACCCCAAACTCCAAACCCCCCAAAGAACAAAAAATTCCCACAAAAAGCAAAGTTTTGAGCAGACACACCTCCCTGCCCCAGGGCCTCGCCTGCTCCGTGGACACGGAGGTCACCGTGCGCCACTCACAGAGCAGGAACTGCCAGGAAAGGGTATTCTAGGGACGGTCTCCACAGCGACAGTGACGTGTTCACAATGCACACGCAGGGAGATCTTTCTTTTAAATATCATCCTTCTCTGGGCTTTTGGAGAAACACATGCTGTGAAAACGATCACGGTTGTGCTTCTCAAAGTTAGTCATGCTTCCTGCCAGCTTTCTTCACTCTCAGAGATGGAAGGATGGCCCAAGAGCCAGGCATGTCATTAAGGAATGCTGTCCTGGTCCCTCGGATTTGCCTGATCCGGACGAGAGCTGGCGATACTGGAGTACTAGGGGAGGACAGCACTCTGGTCGTCAGGTAAATAGGAACAGCACCGCCCCCACAAGGTACCTTACCTCACCTCTGAAGGACTCCAGAGGAGCGGATGAGGAAAAAATGTGGCCTTGTCATTGCGTCTGAAGTGATTATGAAGTACTCTAGAATATTCCTTTTCAAAATTCACTGTATGCAGAATAAAAACATCGTATTATAAAAAAAGTACTCTCTAAAGGAAGGGCATGGGCCCCTTAATAATCGACTTGAATTCATGTTCCAACTGCAGTAAAGGTAACACTACCTATGTTGCCATTAAAATCAAACCGATGTCAATCAGTGATAGCGGCTTTTCAATATGCACAGCTCAGGTGAATTCTGCGGGTGAACACCCGTCTCTCCTCGGAACAGTAACGTACTAATGCAGACACCACTTATGACAAATCAACAAGTGAAAACAATATGAGCATCTACCTGTGTCTGCATATAGAGTGGCCATTTCATCAGACGTGGGGGAAGTACCTGCTCTCAAAGGAGCCCAACTTCCAGTATTCAATTTGTCCTTGAGAACAAAACTATGGAAAACTATTAGAACGTCTCCTAGGCGTAAGGGTCAGAAGGAACCACGCCGCAGCCACACCTTGGCTTGGCAGAGCTCTGCTTCACCTCTGCCAGCTTCCGCAGGGTGGCCGTGCAGAGGAGACCTCACACCCTGATGCAGAAGGGAGCTGGTTCCAGAGAAGAAACAAAAATGCCTCAGATGATAAGAGGAGGGAGAGGGGACTTGCTGGGTTGAATAAGGGAGGCTCGAAAGTTCTAGTAAGGTAAGTGTGAGCTCCACGGTCAGGTCAACCGCCACCCTGGCTGCCGGGGTCCCTCGCAACTCACTGCTTCCCTGCCGGCTCCGCCTCTTCTCCCAGGCCTCGCCCTTGTCTGGGAGCTTCTCTGCCAGCTCTGCCAACTCAGAATAGGATCCACCCACCCACAGGCTGAGGGCTCCCAGGGCCTCTCCCGGGGTCTGTCCCGGGTGCCCATATGGTGTCTTGAAGGCACCTCAAACTCAGGGCATTCAAAACTGCTCTCCTGTTCTCCCTCCCGGCCACAGCAGTGGTGATTAACCACAGAATGGTTAATTCCAATGGGCAGCAAACCCATCCTTCCTGTTCAGGCCAGAACTCGTCCACATCCAATCAAGAGCAGATGGGTTGACTCTGTTTTCAGGACATAATCCAGAACTGACCACCGTCTCCCTAGGCCAGTTACCTCTTGCCTAATCATTGCCGACAGCCTCTGAACAGCTTTCCTGGCTTCTTCTTGCTCCCAGAGAGGCCAAGCCACACCCCCCAACCATCACCCCATGTAACGTGGCACCAACCAAACCTCAGGTCCCTAGCAATGCCTCAACCCGCCCTGCAATTTTTTTCCTGGCATTGACCACTTTGTTCCTACTTTACTTACTAATGTTTATTGACTGCCGTCCTATTAGGACATATGCTCCGAGAGGCTCTAGGGATCTTTGTTTTCTTCCCTGATGTGTCACAAACACCTAAAACAGTGCTCTGCCTGTGGTAGTAAATATCTGTGACCGAGTGACTGTCTAGACTTTCATACTTTGACCAACAAGAAAAAAACCCAGAACCCAAAACAGCATACCAATCGATGTGGCAGTTTCCCCATGAGATTCAAGTGTCACACTAACTGATGAATTCATTACTCCCTCTGTATAACCATGCAGGGTGCTGGAAAAAAGCTGTAGGATTGATTCATGTACTGAATCAGAAAACAAGAGAGGAGAATTACATACGTCGTGGAGAACCAACCCAGAACCGTCAAGACCTGGCGTCTCTCCACATGGGCTCGCGAGGCTCCTGATTCCCTTCCTCCTCAGGTCACCGGGAGGGCCGACTTCTCCCTTTATTTCCTTTGGAGAAAAAAGATGCTAGTAATCACAAAATGCTGGGATCCACGCTAAGGACAAAGTGGCCCCGGGCCTTCATACACTTTCCATTTGCTTTTGTTCAAGTTGGTGGCGGAGGCAAAAACATTTAGTCACTGCCTTGATTTGAGTCTTAAATACAGCATTAGGAGACAATGGAAGACTTTACTGAGAAAAAGTGAATTTTTAATTATCTTGTGAATCTACTTAGAAAAACACAAGCAACGTTCACAACTATAAATTTAAACCTTTTGCGCTAAAAAAAACCCACACAAAACAACAAACACAAAACCACAGGCATGAACTGTAAACCTGTATTAATGATCAACTAGTCTTAAGGTTAAGGTTAATTCTTAGTAGTAACCCAGTGTTTTCCTCCTTGGCAATTTTAACGTCTTAGCACCAAGTGATCTCCCACAGAGGTACTCGTAACGACTCTGGCTGCTTCCGTACGCACTACTTCACACGCACAGTCCACGCTCACGCCACACAGACAGCAGGCCCGTGGCGATGACGTCACACGCTGACTTTCAGGGCAATGGAAATAAGACAGAGGGCACGCGTGTCACACATCTTTAATGTAGTGCATTCGTAGAAAAAAGGCCAGCTTCCGCTCCCAGGCGCGCTCTCGTCCTTATATTTTAATATCGTGATTTAGAAGATGCAGACGTTATTACCTAAATATTACTCTATACATTTCCATCAGTGTTCAGGAAAACACTTTAAATTGCTACTTAATTTACACCGTAATTACTGGGTTACAGCTTTAGCTCGTTGGCAATTTTGGAAGCAATATTTTTGAAAGCTATGGATGTCCCCGATATCCGCTTAAACCGGACCCCGTTCAGAGACAGTCTTGGCAGCTTGCACACCTCCATCTCCCACTGCACGAGGTTCTCCGCGTGCCCATCACCGTGGACACAGAAGAGTAGGAAGCGTTCTCTCTGCTCATAGTCGCAGTTATTGGCATCCAGCACTTTGCGGATCTCCCGCATCATGTCACTGGGGTCCATGGAACTAGTGGTCTTCATGCTCCAGGTAAAGCGCAGGGAGCGAGGTTTTGCTTCTTTGTTTTCCTCCTTTTGCTCAGCAGATACATTGCGACTGAAATGCACAGTAGCAGGTTTATTTTTAATTGCACAGAAAAACCAACCTTTTCTGTTACAGCTAGCTCATAATCATAGCATGACTGACCTCCACATTTTTCTTGCACAGGCTCACATCTGATTATCTGTTCCTTTACGGAGAAGTATTCATCTACCACCCACCCCCGGACTCCCTTCCAAATCATAACCCATACAGGCAAAATTCTACCTGGCTGTAAAATCTTCATCAGCCATCTATATTTAATAAAATTAAGAAAATAATCTGTGAAACAGAATCCTTGGAGATCAGCAAATCACATGGCACAGCGCCTCTCCAAAAGCCCAGCTCTCCCCTCCAGGCTGACTGCAGGCGGCAAGGAGCCGAAAGGGCCCCCCAGAGGCCCAGCTCAGGGAGGGACGGGTCGGCAGGCCAGTGGTACCACTTTTCTTTTAATTCAGCTCATCATGACCTTTCGCTGGAGATGGTACTCAGGATAGCCAGTGACTCCACATGGTTCAAAATCACTTTCCTTGCAAATGGCCCCCCCCATGCTGAGTACACAGCTGGGTGCGGGGTGGGCTGTTCTCAGTTCCCTCTGCCCACCTGAATATTTTTCCATTTTGTTAAAATTCTGATGTCACAGTTAAAAATAATTCTTAGATGACATTATCTTACTACTGAAACAGGAAAATGAAACATTAAAGCTTATCTGCTGCTGAGCACTGAAACCACCGGTGTGAATGCAAGCTGTATCGATGCACAGAGTATAAGCTGTGGTCCCAACATCTAAGAGGTGATGTCATAGCGGGGTCCCAGGCACAATTCTCTTGGGAACCCCAAGACCAGGTGTCTACTATCCTGCCGCTCCCCAGCATTTAATCATTGCCACAAACCCGTTATTTACACTCTCACGTGTACATCTGAATGTTTCAATTAGGAAGGTGAACACCTAACACTCTTGTGTATTAAAAACACCCTGCAGGGGCGCCTGGGTGGCGCAGTCGGTTAAGCGTCCGACTTCAGCCAGGTCACGATCTCGCGGTCCGTGAGTTTGAGCCCCGCGTCAGGCTCTGGGCTGATGGCTCGGAGCCTGGAGCCTGTTTCCGATTCTGTGTCTCCCTCTCTCTCTGCCCCTCCCCCGTTCATGCTCTGTCTCTCTCTGTCCCAAAAATAAATAAAAAACGTTGAAAAAAAAAATTTTAAAAACACCCTGCACGTGCATGATAAATACACTTAACCCAATGGCGAAATCGGCAAATTCATCAAAGCTGAGAGTTTGGGGCTATAGGTTTTACTTTAGATAGAGCTGCCAGGCTGCTGGTAAAATATTCAATTTGGTTCACACCCACTAAAGTTGATCAGGAGCTTCCTGTGTATAAAATGCTGTTTTAGGTACTAAATAGGTTACAAAAATGAGCAAAAGCTCTCAAGCTGAGTTGGGGTTGAGGGAGGGAAGACTGCAACTTAAGGAAATAGCACTAGCACAGGAAAGGTATGAGCACACCATGAGGGGGCGGGGGCAGAAAAGACAGGTAGGGCCCTCTAAAGGGAGGAGGGCGGGGAAATGAGGAAATGGGTTCCAGGAGGGAGGGGCATCTGGGAAGAGCTACCAAGAGCCCATAGAATTCCAATACAACGGGGGTGGGGAAGGTGAGATCGTGTGCTGAGCAGAGGGAGTATCATAAGCAGAGGCAAGGAGGTGTGGAAGGCACAGAATGTGTTTAGGGTATAATCAAGTGTGCAGATGGACTGGAACTGGGGGCACAGCATCACCCCCACAACAGCCGCTGAGTACTTGCGGGAAGCAAATAGGACAGCTGGAGCCTGCTTGAGGCTGGGATGGGCAGGCCTGGGGTGGGAGTGCTGCCAGGCCGTCATCCGGGCACTCTGCCTCAGCCGCGGTGGGGAGGGTGGGGGACGCCAGGGCTGCTGAGGCCACCCAGGGTGCGTCAGGTAATGGGGCCCCTGCAACTTTTCATTCAGAAAAGTCACATGATCAGAGCTGGGCTTCAGAAAGAGCAGAAAGAGAGCAAATGGGTTAACGGGGACCCAAAACAGCATGGTGGTGACTGGTATGGAATGAGCCCGAGTAGAAAAGACCCAGAACCATGGCAGCCTACCTGGGCCTATCTGGCGAACTCCCCCACCCCCGGACTTGTGTAATGAAATACAAAATGATCTACAAAATGTAAAAGCAAAACATCTGACTACATAATTGTTCTTCAAAAAAACCCATCTAATTTAAAATATGAAAATTCAACTCCATATTCTGCTTTCATTCCTTGAGAGCAGGATGGTGCAGGAGTCATGGACACAGCAAGAGTGCTCCTACTGACTCCCAGAGCTCACTTCAGGCCATCAGCCCCCAGGCAGGAGGGCAGCGTATTTTAGCACCCAAATGCCCAGTGGAAGCCCAGTGGAAAGGCTGGACCTGGAAGGCTTTCACCAGTGGGCAGCCATGGCGCTCTGGCGCCCTCAAGTGGCCACTAAGAGGTGGCAGCAGCGACAGGCTCCTGCTTCACAAACCACACAAGGGGACTCTGCCAAGCAATCCCTACACTGAGAGCAGGGATCTGATGCGGGATAGTCAGAAAAGAGCATCGTCTCTGCCACAGACACGAGGTAAATACCTATAAAATATTTTAAGTAAAAATCATTCCCCTCACCTTGAGCCCTCATATCTCCCGTTCCTCTCATATTCAGTTGGAAGCCTCAACGAACAGAATGCAGAAGCACAGAGAAATGGGAAAGAGAAAAGAAATCTTACAGACCGATACACGACCACCCACATACAAACACAGACGTCATAATATGAACAAATCCAAAGTACTTGGGGTCACCAGCCAACTCTTGTTCAGCTCGTAGTCTCCCAGGGGTGACCGGCCCAGGCCGCTGTTCTCTGTGCGAGCTGGCAGGTAGGCTGGGAGGCCGACCGCGCACCGGGCATCTCTGCCTGGCTCTGGAATTCGAGGTCTGCTGACTTTTTAATACCTCCCCCAAAGTGTAATGGTTTTTAACTAAAAGGAAATGAATTCTATCAGTTAAATCCTACATCCAACTACAAAATTTTCTGCCCGAGGAAAAATTTGGCAACTGGGAAGATTAAAATCACGGAGTGGAATTTCCCATAGGAGGAAAGCACTCTTCCCAGTTTTTGATAAAGAGCTCACGTTCACACAGCCTTTCAGTGACCCACTGATTTCATCAACATAGAAAAAAAAATCCATAGCCTGGCTTTCTGGACACATGGAGGCCAAATGGCAGATTTTCTACCTCATTATGTGTGTGTTGTTAGTCTCCTGACTCGTTATCATCAAAACATATTCACCTGGTAGGAATATGATTTCTTACAGTGCTTTAAGTAAAAGTAATGAGACACATTTTCTTCAGTGGTTGGTGGAAAGTGGCTTTTAGAATACTACTCTTCAACTCTCTGAAAATATTAAAGCATTTCTGCTCTACAGCTGCCCACATCTTAGTTTCTAAAAACCTCAAACTAAATGAGGCTGTAGGTTTGAATTTTATGCTTGTTTCCCCCATAAAAACATTAGGTAATTTCCCGGTCATTTTAAAGCCTTCTGCAGATTCAATCCTTCATGAAATAAAAAATGGCAACAGTTACCACTTACCTTCTGCATGCCTGAGGCCAACCATTAATTGTACATTAATATTACTGAACATTGCATTCTTCAAACAGAAGCATGCTAAGTGTTATTAGTATGAAGACAGAATTATTTGGATGCTAAATAATTCTACCAAAGAAAGACAATGCACAGAGCATGCACAGGCCTGTTGTTATGTGGGCGCCTGACAGAGTCAATCTACTTCTTTCCGAGGCTCCTTACAAAGAAGTAAGTATGTAGTTCTCAGCAGAAAGTTTAGTTTTTAAGAAACAAAACAAAACAAAACAAAAACAAGGCTAGAAAGCCAAACCTGATGTTAATTGCAGGAGCCATTTTGGGGTAAGGATTGAAAAATAATGTGTATATATAAATCCTACCTTTTGATAAACCTGAATGACATGTTTCTAAAAGAAATTAAGCCAAAAACAAAATTAACAAAAATGACTTGCACAAATTAAATAGAAAATCTAGTCAATTATAGAGAGAAAGAAAAACAACAAAACAGGGCTCCTCTTCTGTCCAATGAACGATGAAACAGTGACATTTGTTGAAAAAGTAAAATTACAGGTAATCAAGTACATTGATCTTTTAATTTTCTAGAAATATAAAAAAATCTGTCCTTGTAAGAAAAAATTTAGCAGTAAATATTGACATTAGCTGTAATTAAATTTAAAGGTTCTTCAGATGGATAGACTTTAAGATAATAAAATCCAACATTCCATGTCAAAGAAATGACTTAAGTCATGTGCAATATACTATAGTAATAAAGTAACATTTCTTGATTCTCTTCAGAATATTCTATGAACAAAAATCTCACCTTCTATACAACATTGAAAAGTTCATTTTAAAATGTTCAACCGTTCAGAGAACCATTACTTATTTCAGGAAGACGATTTAAACACTAACAGAATGTCTGTTACAGTGGTATCACATAAATCACTTCTTAATAAAACAGTAAGTTACTGCGGTTTAAAATGAAGTGGACTTTTCAGAGTTTTAGACAGCAAAATGAATGGAAACAAAATGGTAACAACGGGGGTTTCATGTTTATGTTCTGTGTAATAAACTGGAATAACTGTATTTAGAAGTAACTTTGCTCATTAAAACTCAGGGAGATGCTGAGGTTGTACTGAACAGAATCTGACAAAAGAAATTCCAAACTACCCATCAGGCTTGTACGATCATGTGGTCAGCATTCCTGGGCGAGCGCAGGCTGGCCTTGTCAAACCATTTCTGAAACTTCCCAGTTCTGTGACTGAACACAGAATTCAGTCTGAGTGAATGAAGTAACGAATTCCGTGGATCGGTTTTTCTAATACTGGTAACTTTGACATTGCTTCAGATGCTGCCCAATTAAAAAACAGCTAACTACTGTAGGTAACACCCAACCACTTCATAATCAGATCAGAAGTGGTCCACAGAGGGGTTATATGCAGCAGAGAAGATCATGCATGTGACAGGATTTTGTAAATAATTAAGCACTACATAATAAGGCAGGATTATTCAAAAGATTATTTTAGTTGAAAATTGATTAAAAGGCCTTTTGGTATTTTCACTTCCCAATTTTCTGCCTGAGAAAGGTCAGGGTTATTGGTCAAGCACCCAACTGCTTTTCCTCGCTTTTTCAGCCACGAATCCCTGAGGTATAAAGAGGAGGAGCAGCGGGACTGAGGCTCTCTACTCCTGCCAGGCCCCGCGGACCAGCGCAAGGCACACAGAGGCACCTACATCATGCCTGGGCTGTTCTGCCTATAGGGTAGGAGTGACCCTGAGAACCCTAAGCAGGCCAGGCCCGGCCCCAGGAGAGGGAAG
Organism: Panthera onca; assembly: GCF_046562875.1. Lineage (NCBI taxonomy): Eukaryota > Metazoa > Chordata > Mammalia > Carnivora > Felidae > Panthera > Panthera onca. Next base: position 144,379,498 of record NC_138344.1, on the reverse strand, counting down.
CCTTGCTCCTTCTGACTACAAATGGCTTCCGAGGTTGGAGAGCACACAGCTCTCCAAAGCCACACGTACCCAGGGCAGAGTCAGAGCCAAGAGCAGAACACAGGCTTCCTGGCGGTGGATCTCCTCCCGCCAGATCTGAGCAGGTCTCCGACGCAGCACCTGAGTGAGAACACCTGAGCCTCTTTTGGGCACCAGGACTCTGATCTTAGCATTTATTGTCAGGGCAGGATAAGCAGCTGACGCTGACAGCAGCAGCAAGAAGAAACGGACTGCCGCTAAAGTACAGTAACCAGGGAAGACTACAGACCTCAGTTTGCAAACTTTAACAAACAGAAGACTACCTTTCTGTAAATCTTTCGGGGGGGGAGAAATTGCCTGAAAATGTAAAGTAAGATGACCCCCGAGACTTTTTTTTTTTTAATTCAACCAAGAAATCTGTCTCCAATTTTAATTGAAATGCATGAAATACACTAAATCAGAGAATGAGGGACAAGGATTCCAGCCTGCACTATCCTTGACCGTTCTACTCTGCAGGGCAGCACACGCAGTGTGCCCTGGAGGGCCTCTTCTGGAGGCACCTTTCTGGCTCAGCATTTTTTGGCTGTAGAATCTTCAACATGTGCCTTAAACTCTCTGAATCTCATCTCCAGCTTGTTCTACACAACAGTAAGAGTATCTACTACACAAGGTGGACGGTGGAGATGACGTGAGTATGTGAGAATGTGTTTGTACGTATGTGACACATGCATGTTTATCAATGAGAAACAAGTATAGCTCTATACATCTAAGGACGCTTATCTACCTTAACTTAGCACACAGGAAAAATACAGCACAGAGGCAACAATCAGGGGTGCCCAGCTGGCTGAGTAGGAAGAGCACGTGACTGCTGATCTTGGGGTTGTTGAGTCTGAGCCCCACGTTGGCGGTAGAGATTACTTAAAAATAACATCTTTTTTTTTTTTTTTTAATGTTTATTTATTTTTGAAGGAGAGAGAGAGAGATTGAGAGAGAGAGAGACAGTGTCAGCAGGGAGGGGCAGAGAGAGAGAGGGAGACACAAAATCCGAAGCAGGCTCCAGGCTCCGGGCTGTCAGTACAGAGACTGATGTGGGGCTTGAACCCAAGAACTGTGAGATCATGACCTGAGCCAAAGTCAGACACTTAACTGACTGAGCCACTCAGGTGCCCCAAAGATATTTTAAGTTTATTTATGTATTTATTTTGAGAGAGAGAGAGAGAGAGAGAGAGAGAGAGAGCATGAGAGGGGAGGGGCCGAGAGAGAGGGGGACAGAGAATACCAAGCAGGCTCCATGCTGTCAGCACAGAGCCTGATGTGGGGCTCGAACTCACAAACCATGAGATCGTGACCTGAGGTGAGATCAAGAGTTGGATGCTTAACTGACTGAGCCACCCAGGTGCCCCGCCATCCCCCAGATTTTATTTCTAAGTAATTCCTTCACCTAACGTGGGGCCTGAACTCACATCCCCAAGATCAAGAGTCTCGTGCTCTAGTGGGGTGCCTGCGTGGCTCAGTCGGTTAAGTGTCCGACTTCAACTCAGGTCACGATCTCACAGTCTGTGAATTCGAGCCCCGTGTCGGGCTCTGGGCTGACGGCTCAGAGCCTGGAGCCTGCTTCCGATTCTGTGTCTCCCTCTCTCTCTACCCCTCCCCTGTTCATGCTCTGTCTCTCTCTGTCTCAAAAATAAGTAAACGTTAAAAAAAAAAATTAGAGTCTCGTGCTCTACTGACTGAGCCAGCCAGGAGCCCCTGACATATGATGTTTTACCTAAAGAGCCCATCATAGACCAAAGTGTAAAGACACAGAACTAGCTGACCTGTAACTAGATCTCAGACACACCTGACTGATGCATATCCCCTCTGCACTCAGGGCTCTTACAGGGCAAAATACCCGTCGACATGAAGCTCAGTTGGGAAGGCAAACAGCCAGGTGAATGATACCAGGCTCCATCTCCTACCACCCAAGTTTTGGAAACAGATTCCATTTCAGCCTAGTCCATAATGAAGCAACTAGGGGACAGGGAGGCCTGGGACAGGCCATGGGATGAGCCTAAAACCAAGGAATGAATTATTCTGGGGTCAGCAGACTGTTCCTGGATTGAGCTCCCTGCTTCTTTTACTGGTCACGAGTGGGTGCCCCAAACTTGGCAAAGTCCTTTAGACCACTCTGCCCAGTTTGGAAAAAGGGGGTCTCAGCAAAGGAGCCGAGAAGAGAACAAGAGGCCGCTGTAACTTCTGGCACCTATCTGGCCTCCAGCCGATGATAAGAGACATCAGAAGTCCTCCTAACTTGGTAGCCATGTCCTGACAATAAGCAGAGTACCCAGAGAAAGACTAAAAATACTAAAAGAACATAAAAATACTGGACGAATTAAGGAGACTGAAAATGCGGTATTTGGCTTACAGGTTAAATTCCAAAAATGGAAGGAAACACAGCAGGCAGCTGGTGAGCCACAGGGGGCGCCAGCTAGTTCAGGCTTGGAGAAGACCCCACTGTTGTTCTGAGTAAAATACAGATGAAAAGAGGGTCTGCAGCGGGCAAAGCGGCAGGATGCCTTGGACGTACTAATGCTCGGTGAAGCTCAGTGTCGAAGAAATCTCTCCTGGGAGTCCTGAAAGTGCAGGGGCCCTCAGTCTCCTGAGTGTGGGCCCAGCTGGCGGTGCCTCGGCCTATGTGTTTATGGTGCAAAGGGGCACTTCCTCCTCTCATAGCCATCAGTGATTCTAGGCCTTTGCAGCCTCCAGATGAGGTTATGGAAATAAAGTTCAAAACACTTCAAGGGAAAAAGTACCACATGAAGGATTTTATACACAAGCAGATTTACTAGATCTTGGTGAGAATAAATCGGGAATTTTATCCGCCAAACTGTACCGTTTAAGCAAGTTACTTTGTTCTTACTATAACTTACTGAGACCAAGAGAGAACAGTTTTTAAGATTTAGACCCTAAGAAGCTTAGTGCTCCTCAGAGATGCTGGCACGACATGAGAGAAGAGAGGTCTCTCTCCTCTGCGTCCAGGCTGGCCGCACAGCACACTGTCTTCCTCGGGGACGGCTTCCGAAGCGCCAGCTTGCACTAAGCTGCAGTAACCATGCATGTGGGCAGATGTGTGATCAAGAGAACAGTAATTAAAGAGAACGACAACCTCCCAAGTGCTAGAGGGACTTCTGACGTCAGGAAGACTCTGAGCTCTGTAATTCCTATTCTAAAAGGTTTTAAAGTATAAAGTTCTATATATAAACCAGAAAAACACGAGCTAAAGACAAAGTGGACAGTATCTGGGCAGCCGCGTCACACGACAGAGAAGATGTTTCTCCTTTTGCTCTTACATTGGCTGCAAACAACCAGCACCACCTGGCACTTACCTCCTTGTGAGTTTTGAAGTTAATTTACTAAAAAGATTAGTGGAGCCTCGGCTCCGAGTCTGCGACAGTGGTGTGGCTTCGTGGGACAGGCTGGGCGAGGCAGGTGGGCCGTTATACGTGGCGGTCCGCCGCTCCCGGGGCTGCCCGTGGAAAGTGCTGCGGCTGGCGGTGCCCCGCGGGAAGCGGAGCCGGTCTGGGGTGGCTGCGCTGCTGACACTGTGCGTTGAAGCAACGGGAGTCCTCGGATCAGGAATAGTGCTAGTAGGGCAGAACAGAACAGACTCACTCTCACTGTCACGTGGTTGGCAAAAGCCCAGCTGTGTGGCAAACATGGCGCACGACAATCCACAATATCCCAAAAGACACCTTTTATCCTCAGTGGACAAAATCAGTTCTAATAAATCTAGACCCAAGGCGGTATTTTATAGAACTCAGGACCAAAAGGCAAGTTAAATAGGAAAGGGTATCAAATAGATGGCATATAATGAGACAGAGCCTCGTGGGGTTTAAGGGAATAGGTCGTACATATTTTCAAGGACAAGATTAATGCAGGGCAATTCTAGGACACAGAATGGCTAACTCAAGCTTTTTCCCTTTGCTTCCCTCCTCAAAGTGCTTATGTGCGAGAACCCTGCCCCTGTGAAAGAAAGAAACATGAAATGAACAGGCAACTAAAAAGTTTTAGAGACATACAAATGGCATGTTTCCTGTGAAATTCCACATGCTAAGAGCACTGTGAAGAGGAGGGGGATTTCTTCCGCCTTCTGTAGTATGCAAAGGCACAGACGACCAAGGACACCGTGAGACAGGATGTGCTTAACTAAAACCACACACAGGAAGAACACCTGTGGACAACAGACAGTAACACATCGCGGACTATAAAATCCACAGCACAGAATGAAGCAGCGGTGGGTACACATTAGTTTCATAAGGAATGTGCATTTTTCTTACACAGCCTCACATTTCCCTCCTTCACTGTCTATTGGAGGTACCATCATCGGAGGGGTGCCCATAGGCTGGCATGGACATCGACCTGATGTCTCACCCACTGAGGCAGGACTAGCTGCAGAAGCGAACACTTCTGTCAGGCTGGGAGGGGGGTTGGGATCAGGCAGAGGCAGAAACAACAATATGATGGCACAGTGACAGAAAAAGTTATCTGCTATTTAAAGCACACACCTTCCTCTTAACCTTGTTTTGAGGATTCTGTAGCAATTACTGACCTGTAGCTGCCTTTCCCCACCCCACCCCACCCCCCCGCAAATAAAGTAAAAGATTTATTAGCCTTTTAAAAAAGTGTTTATTTATTTTTGAGAGAGAGAGAGAGGCAGAGAGAAGGAGACACAGAATCCGAACCAGGCTCCAGGCTCTGAGCTATCAGCACACAGCCCGATGTGGGGCTCAAACTCACAAATTGTGAGATCATGACCTGAGCTGAAGTCTGACACTTAACTGACTGAGCCACACATGCGCCCCAAGCTATATTAGCTTTAAAGGTGGGGGGGGGGGGGATGACATCTTACTTGTTTGAATATTTAGGTGAGGGGGCAGCGTTTTCTGAGCTGTGTACAAAATACAGCCTTTCCTAAAAGAGATGTCTCCATTCAAACTGAACTGGTTGAGTGAATCTATAATATGAGCACACCTTGCTTTCAGCCTGTTCTCCAAACACACAGACATATTTTAAATGGACTAGTAAAATGACACATATAGTAATTAGTTGCTATTTATCAAAGTGTCCTATGCTGTTTCAAGATAGATGAGAATCTTCCTACGCAAAGGACATTCACTTCTTTATAAACAACAGTCAAAATTCTTAAGGGGTCAACAGAACCCCTTTTTTCAAGTCAGGAAAACTATTAAGAGTAAATTAACTGTTTGCAGACAGAGAAAAAGAATGATGGACATGGCTGGATGCCTGCAGCTTCCCCCCGGCACAGAGAGACGAGCCGCGCCCTGGCCACTCTGCTTTAATTCCAGCTCAAGTCATCTTGCCCTTGGAGCTCCGAAGAGGCAGTTTCTCTCCTTGGAGGAGAGCCGGGGACTCAGGACTCGGATCCCGTGTGTGTCAGTCTGCATATACGCCCCCACCTCTACCCCAGGGTCTCTGCACCTCTCCCCTTCTCTCCCACACGGACCTATACCTCAGTGCCTGTCTTGGCTACACACTTCCCAACCTGTCCAACATATAGCCATGAACGTCCCCAAATGCAAACCTGACCTTGTCACTCATCAACTTACAGTCTTTCAAAAGCATGCTGCATCTTCAGGACAGACTTCAAATTCCTCACCCTGGCATCCCGGTCACACCCTCAGGTACCCACAGCCCAGCGGCGCCAAGCTGTATCTCCAGGTTCTACCTTCTACTGTCACCTCTGGGACTTGACTTTCTGGAGCTCCTAATGATGTGCAATCCCTTGGTCATGCATCAGGTCAAATAACTTTCACAGGAACTATTCTCTGTGCCTGGAGTGCAGGCACCTATTTTCATCAAAATTCAACCCAGAGGTCACCCTCTCCATGAAGTCATCTCCATGAAGTCATCCTCTCCCATCAGGAGTTTATCATTCCCATTTTGTACTGAGTATGTGCCCCTGCCACCCTGTGCTACCCCAGTGACTTTTCTCTGATAGAGTGTCCTGGAAGCGTGGTGCTCAATGAATGCTCTCCCGAGAAGTTAATGAACTAGAGTTCTTACAGTCCTGACATTGGGGGGAGGATGGGCACTTTATAATAAATTGCTCAAGATTTGTGTGTCCCTGCATTTCTGTTTGAGAATTCTGTCTTCTGACTTGGGAGAATGGCTCTAATATAGTCCAAGAACTGAAAAGGAGTACCTTATAAAGATAAAAAGAGATTCAGTTTTGTGTTTTTGCCACTCGGCACCTACTTTTTATCCTGTGGCAACGACACTTGAATTCTGCTATTAGGGAAGCAAGTTCCTAGGCTCTGGATGTCAATGACTCCACCCCAGGGTTTCCCAGCCACCCTGGTCAGTGACAGACTTAGAGACAGGCACATGGCCAAAGCCAGACCAACACAGACCCAGAGATAGCTGCAGGGCTTCTGTCTGAGCAGAGCTGAGTGTGGGAAGATGCCAAGTCTGATGCTGTGAGCCCAACAGGGGAACCACTACAGAGGAAGCAGAAGTAGGAGATGGACCCTGACTCTATTCCTAGACATTTTTAGTTCTAGGAAATCAAATATGCCCTTTTGAATTTAAGCTTGTTTGGACTGGGTTCCTGTGACGCAGCACAGAGTCCTAAATGATTCAACTCTTTTTTTTTTTTTAATATTTATTTTTTGGAGAGTACAAGTGGGGGAGGGGGCAGAAAGGAGACAGAAGAATATGAAGCGGGCTCTGCACTGATGGGCTGACAGCAACGAGCCCCATGTGGGGCTTGAACTCACAAACTGCGAGACCATGATCTGAGCTGAAGTCGGATGCTCAACCGACTGAGCCACCCAGCTGTCCCTTCAACTCTGTTTAAAGACTAGTCAAGTGCAGTAGTGAGAAGTAAGGAGAAAGAGTAGAACAAGGAATGATTCAACTATCTGAAGAAAGGCTTGCTAGTTTCTTATACACAGACATACATACATATATGTAAATACATACTTTATTTTTTAAGAAGTTACATTACAGCTATTATGACTGTCTTTTGTGCTCTATTACCTGCTTAGGGCAGGTCAAGTGTCAATATGCTTGATGCCTCTGACCAGCTGCTGACATTCTCTTGCCCACATTAGAAGCTGGGATCAACGGGTGCATTAAAAGCAAGGGAAGAAGGGAAGACAGGGTTATCTGTTTCCTTCCCTGGAGAATACAAAAGATCCCAAAGACTCAGAAGAAGGCAAGGGCTTTTCGTCAGCATATAGAGCAGAAGACGCTTGATCTACTCCTCCTGAGACACACTGCTTTGTAGGCTGCCCAGCACAGGCAAGATCCACAGGGCAGAGAAGCATAGCAAGACCGGACAGACACTTCACAGCAAAGAAACTGACCCTTCTCAGAGACCTTCCTAAAAAGGAAGTGTAAATTGATATTTTCATTATAAATTATTAAGTTTTTTGACACAATAATCCTAAATGCAATTAAATGAATTATTTTAGAAACTTAATCCTAACTGCTTTGTACTTATGTCTATCTTTTTTCTAAAATTCTAATCCACTTATGGTGACTAAAGGACAGGTATTTTCTACTTTTTCAAATGTTTATTTATTTTGAGAGAGAGGGAAAACGCACACATACAAGCAGGGGAAAGACAAGAGAGAGAGAATCCCAAGCAGGCTCTGTGCTGTCAGCGTGGAGACCAACATGGGGCTCGACCCCACGAATTTTGAGATCATGACTTGAGCCGAGACCAAGAGCTGGATGCTTAACCAACTGAGCCACCCAGGCTCCCCAAGGACAGGTATTTTCAATTTGACAGGACATCTCTCCCACAGCAGAACATTCTGACATGAAATGTTCTGGGTGCTGATTCAAACTATACTCAGTGACTGGGAAAAAGCAAAATTAAAAGTAAAGATACATGTGTGAACTGTGATCACACTTTCTCTGCTCAATCCCTGTGCCTTGATGCACGACAAATGGATAAAATAATAGAGCCATTTTACACTTATAAAATCTTATCTAGAATATCAAATGCCTAAAATTTATTTGAAAAGATTCTGTTGGGGCGCCTGGGTAGCTCAGTCAGTTGAGTGTCTGATTTCAGCCCAGGTCATGATCTCATGGTTTATGAGTTTGAGCCCCAACGTCGAGTTCTGTGCTGCGCTGGCAGGGTGGAGTCTGCTTGGGATTCTCTCTTTCTCTCTGCCCCTCCCCAACTTGCATGCTCTCTAAAAATAAACTTAAAAAAAGATTCTGTTCTGTTGTGCTTTATTATAACCATATCACACTCCTTCTTCGGGGGTATTCAAATGAATACATTTTCAACAGTCTTTTTTTTAAACAGTCTTCTGTAACTATCTAGAAGCATATGAAAAAGCAGGGCAGAGTCCATGTTATTTGTGTCGGTTAGCAAAATTACTAAGTCAAAAAGTCAGTGTAAACTCAGAAAATTTTTTACATTCCCATCAGAGTGGTTTATTACCAGTACTTCGATAAGCTAGTTTTTTGTTAAGCATTGTGTGTCAGTGCCTGTGCTCAGTGGTTTAAGACTCATTATAAAAACCTACGTGATTCTGACAGAATCTTACAACTGACGATGTAATTACACTTTCTCATGCCTACTTTATACTGACTGTTAGTCAATTTGAAATTGGGCCATCTTCAGAGTCTGCCATCAAAAGAAGGTAGAATAATTATACCAGAACATGTAGCAGAAAATAAGCTGGACTTCAGCATGCCTGGTGTCAAAACAACAGTCTTCCTTAGAAAACTACTCACATGTGCTCAAGCCAAAGCAAGTTTACCAAAACTTGTAACTTCTGTCCCTTAAACAACACTGATTAGCATTATTTTTCATACAGTGAGGCTGATAAACAGCACTAGTAAGAATCAACGCATAAAATTAATTTTAAAATGAAAAAAATGATCACATGGCCGGTGGCGAGGCTTGAAAACCTCATCTTGTGCTCACTGCTCACAGCAGGATTCTGAAGACAGCTGAAAACCAGCTTGTTTGGGGCACGTACAGCCTTTGGTTGTAAACATGCATAGTTTTCACTAGCATGATCATGCTTATACTGGAATTCTGTATAAACATACACACACACACACACACACACACACACACACACGAAAAAAAATCCCACATATTTACGGTTAAACATGAAACGAATGTCCTTTCAGAAGTTAACATGGACCCCGGCATCTGCAGCTCACCAGTATTTAAAGAATAAGAGATCCATATGAGAGAGGAGAAAGCAGTAATTTCCCTAAGAAGTCATCTGTGCACAGAGAAGGTCCAGTGCATTGAATTTACCTTTCAGCATCTATTTCACAGGTGAAAAAAGTCACATTTCGTGCTCTGAGAGTAAAAAATATGACTACTTTGGCATTCACGCCCTCCAATAATTTTCCACAGTTCTTCCATTAACTTGTATGACAGAAAAAGAAAATCTAGAGATTATAAAAATTAAGGGCCCAATCTTGTGTGGTTTGGCACCGAGGCTCTGTTTGGCTAAAGATAGAAACAACATTTTCAAAAGCAAAGCGTTTAAGTGACTGAAGCTAATGAAAGCGGTGAGGCCTAGGTTGGGATAAGGAGGACTCAGCTCAATAGGGAAGGTGTCGGCAGGGAGGACACAAGGGTAATGACTCCAAAAAAATCAGAGAATTCTTCAAACTCTTTCCAAAGAGCGAACTGGATAACTGCAGGAAGGAAGGGTTAGAAGAGCATGTGCACACACACAAACACAAGCCGGGTAGCAGAGAGCAGATCTTCATCCTTAACGGCCTTTTTAAAAAGTTTGACCCTGAGGGGCACCTGGGTGGCTCAGTCAGTTAAGCGACAGACTTCAGCTCAGGTCATGATCTCACGGTTTGTGGGTTCGAGCCCCATGTCAGGCTCTGTGCTGCCAGCTCAGAGCCTGGAGCCTGCTCCGGATTCTGTGTCTCCCTCTCTCTCTGTCCCTTCCTTGTTTGCACTCTGTCTCTCTTTCTCTCTCTCAAAAATAAACATTAAAAAAAAAAAAAAAAAAAAAAGTCTGACCCTGAACTTCAGAGAATTGTACTTTCAAAAAAAAATTTTTTTTAACCTTTATTCATTTTTGAGAGACAGAGAGAGAGGAAGCGTGAGCAGGAGAGGGGCAGAGACAGAGGGAGACACAGAATCCGGAGCAGGCTCCAGGCTCTGAGCTGTCAGCACAGAGCCCAACGCGGGGCTCGAACCCATGAGCTGTGAGATGACCTGAGCCAAAGTCAGACCCTAAACCAACTGAGCCACCCAGGCGCCCTGAGAATTGTACTTTCAAAGTTCAAAAGGCATCTGACAGAAGAGCTGAACAACTTAGAAGAATTTCCAAAAGAAAGAAGAATCATGAAACAACATTCATATTAGAAACTCCTAGTTAAGTCTCCTACTGATATCCTCTTGAACTAGATGAAATTTGGTAGACTTGAGAATGTAACTAATAAAAGAAACTTTACTAGAGAATAAACTATCCTATTAGAAGATAAATATACCAATCATATTTGTAAGCTATCTAGCACAGCTACTATAATATACTCAAGTTATTAATAGATTTTAATCATAAAGAAAAGGTGTTAAAACAAGCACACAAATAGGAATCAGACAAGAGAGCACTAGAATGCAAATATTTCTAAAAATGCTCTGAAAAATCAACATAATCTTCCACAATAAGCTTTTACCTTCATGTCAAATTCAGAGTTCAGTGGTGTATGGAAGAGAGAAATTATAAACAGTCTGGTTTTAAGGATGAAAAAGGAAAGAAGAATTTTTGTTCAGGCTGTCACAGAAGTTAGTGATCAAACATTTGACTAGTGAGATCTAAAAGGAACAGAAACCATACAACGCAATATCAGAGAGTAAATGTCAGAAAAAAGAAACCATTTTGATGCCACACATGGGACAAGTGACGAGACCAGACAATGTTCAAGTTAGGGGGCCAAGGGACAATTAGAGATGGCAGGAATTACTTTATGGATTTCTACCACAGAACTTTAACTGGTTGCTGTAGCTTTATCTCACCCTTTGAATTTAATTTATACACTATTCTTACCAAAAGGAAGAAGGAAAATCCATGCCTGCCTGAGAAATTTGTCCATACAGAATACATTTACTCCACCAATCTCAACTTCTCTTTTTTCTCTCCCCACAAACTATGGTCTTTGGACCTACTTAATCCCACTCAGCTTTTTTATTTTTAAAATTTTTATTATTTTTTTTAGTAAACATTTTTTTTTACACATATATATTTATTTTGAGAGACAGAGTAAGAGAGAGAGTGCACGCCTGCATGCGGGAGAGGGGCAGAAAGGGAGAGAGAATTCCAAGCAGGCTCCACACTGTCAGTGTAGAGCTCATAAACAGTGAGATCATGACCTGAGCCAGAATCAAGAGCCAGATGCTTAACTGACCGAGTCACCCAGGTGCCCCAAGACTTTTTTATTATTTTTAGGTAATCTCTATGCCCAACATGAGGCTTGAATTTACAACCTTGAGATCAAGAGTCACATGCTCCACTAAATGGCCAGCCAGGTGCCCCCACCCCCCCCCCCCACCTTATTTATTTGGTAACCCTAACAAAGTTGTTTGCATGATATAATTCTCTCCTTATTGACATATTACTTTATTTGTATTTTAAACTGTACTTACCCTATGTGTGCCTGCTTCCCTGCCAGATTAAAATGAAAATCATCCAGAAGACTACTCTCTACATCTTCCTGGGGTTCTCAAGTGTGTCCAAGGTGGAGACTGTGTTACTGCTTGTCCCCTTGGCTCCTCTGGCAGACTGCTGGCCTGTTACTGAGGCTCACTCACCCTACCTCACACTGTCCTCTAGAGGCATGGCCCCCTGCACCTCAGGTCCTTATCCCTCCCCGCTCTACCCTTTGTTCAAGTTATTACTGTACACAGCATAATACACATTTCCCTATTTGCTATTCTGTAATGACACCACCGCTTCAGATCTGTGTCCTGCGGGAAAGCTCTCTGGTTTAACCCAACCCTTTCGGCCATCACACGCAGCCTGCCAGGAGGACAGGCTCTGGACAGTAAAAGGAATTTGGAAGTCTAGTATCTCACTAAAAAATCTGCACTTAAATTTAACTTACCGTGAAGAACACTTAACGATTATCATCTGAATTTTCATTCTAAAAACTAAGAAGTAACTTCCATTTCTTTTGCGAAAAACAAATTTTCTTGCAAACAGGTAAAATTTCATACCTTTCTTTCCCATTCTGAATTACTGAATGTCTGTCGGCTGTAGTTCTTTCACTGCAGACGTAAGTATTGCGCCGTGTCATTCCACCAGCTGCTGTATTACTCTATAAAAAAGGGGGGTCCATTTTTGTCTTAAACCATTTAGAAATAAGTATAGTACAATGAGAAAAAAATTCTTACCTAAATACACACAATTTAATCCTTATTTTTAAATTTATTTGTAATGCTTATTTATTTTTAAGGAAGAGCACATGTGTGCACACGAATGGGGGAGGGGCAGGGAGAGAGGGAGACTCAGAATCCGGAGCAGGCTCCAGGCTCCGAGCTGTCAGCACAGAGCCTGACACGGGGCTTGAACCCAGGGACCATGAGATCATGACCTGAGCCGAAGTTTGGACACTTAACTGACAGAGCCACCTAGGTGCCACTGGAGACTGAATTTAAATTGTAGGGCTATGACATGACAAACCAATTTTATGGGATTAGAAAGCCAATAAAAAACCTTTTCACAGGATGCCTGGGCAGCTCAGTTAAGGAACCGACTCTGGATTTCGGCTCAGGTCATGATCTCACAGTTCATGAGTTCTGGCCCCACAGTGGGTTCCGCACTGACAGTGATTGTGGAGTCTGTCTGAGATTCTCTTTCTCCCTCTCTCTGCCCCTCCCCTGCTCACAGGCTTGCGCGTGCTCTCTTGCTCTCTCTCAAAAGAAACATTATTAAAAAACAAACAAAAACAAAAACACCTTTCACACAGGGTTTACTCTGATAGAACGCAAGGTCAGAGGATGGAGCAGACAAAACCCTTTGACCTCTGTCATGAGCTCCTATCCCCAGAACGGCACATACAAAAGCCTCCTAAAAGCAGCAGCAGAGCTTCTATGTGGGTCCCTCACTCTGGGTTTTTTTTTTTTTTTTTTTTTGAGGTAGAGGGAGGGCTGTGTCATTGTTAACTTTGCAGGAAAAAAAAATGTGGTCACAGAATATCCCTAAGACTGTATATTCTCTGCAAATTCTTTTCTAGAATTACTTCAGGAGTGCTAAGAATAAGAATTACTTTATTAGGTCAGATAGAACACATTTCAATTCACAGAAAAGTTCCTGAAACTAAACAGACTTTAACAAATACTACCTATTTAAAGGGGAGATTTGTTAAGGATACAGATTAAGAGATGGACTCAGATCAGCAATATAATTTTAGGCAAATACTAACTTTTCTTCATTTTTTCCACCTTAAAATTTAGCTAGTACATGCAAAAACATTTGGCACAGTCCTTGGCACAAGGTAAGGACTTGGTCAAATGTTCTTTATTGTCAGAGCCCTTTGAAGATGCACACCACATCCTTGGCCCTCAGGCAAGCAGATCTCCCAGAGTCCTGCACAGAGCCCGTTAGGCATCTTCTGTCTGCGGTTTCTTGTCTGCACTGTCATCATTTGGTTTTATTTCCTCAGACTATGAGGCATTTCTATTTCTCAGGACCTGATACAACCTAAAGCTCAGATGTTTGTGGAATAACCGGAAACAGCCCTTGACACAAAAGATCGGGTCACTAATCTAGTGGGATGGGGTGCAGCAAGAAACCCCTTCAACACAGGTATTGAAAGTGATCTCTACAGGTGGGAGACTGGGCATGGTGGCCCGGTGGGGACAGCACTGCAGGTAGTTGAGAACACGGGAGTAAAATGTCTAGACCACCCTAACCCTACAATCTTAGGAATGCTCTACGGTTTAACAATACTTACACTAGGGACAGTAGAGCTTTTCTTGCGTTCAGGAATGTCAGCCTTATTGGGATTACTTGCATTCCCAAGCATGGGGCTGGCTGGAGCAGTTCCCTTTCCTCCGACAGCACTGCCGCTTGTTTTCCGGGAAGGAATTCCGTCTTCTTTGAGGTCACTATCTGCAGTGCTGGTCTGACTCCTTTTTGGATACGCCACAACTGAAGGAATAGCTGGTCCAGCTAAAATAAAACAGTTTACTTTTTAAAAGCCAGAATATAGTTTTATATTTTAGTCTGTGAAAACAAACGTATTTAATAAGATGACCCAAGACTGCTATCATCTAAGAAAATACAAGACAGTAAAATCCCGTAAGAGATTTCCCACCATGTATAATGTCCTTCCTTATACAATGAATTCAATTTTGAAATTTCACTTTTGTCCCTTTCTATCGAAAAATTTAAAAAAAAATATTAGTAAGTTTGTATAGTACTTGTGCTTCAGAAATACCTTCAGGGAGAGTTGTCCACTGAAACAATCTCTAGAGTGTTACTGTACAAATAACAAACTAAGCGGGTGCATGTGTATCATGGCAGCGTGAACGACTTCACCTGGTACATCTGAGGGAACCTCAGTTATCCTTTTTTGTACACGAGATGCGTTCACCTTTTGGAACAGAACGGTACAGACTTATGGGTCATTACTTCTGAAGTGTTATCCTGGATCTTTTGTAAAGCATTCAGAATCTTCTAGATAAACAGGAATTTGAGTAGACAGGGAAAGGTGACACAGGCAGAGGAAAGCACGTTCCTCATGCAAGCGACAGGGAGGAAAGAAGGCAGAGGTTCCCAATCACACCCCACCCCAGGAGGAGTGTGCCTAGGTACATCCTGGATGGGCAATTAACCGATACCCTACAAAATAGCATCAGGAGAGTCTGATGGCAGCACAGGAAATTTGGAGTTCAAAGCATTTTGGAAATGAACAAGCTCATATATAACTCATATATTCATTATGTATATTGTCCAGCGGTCATCTTCAAGAATGGCACCAAATGCTCATCATTTATAGTAGAAGAGACTGTATATGTTAGGTGTACTAAAAAGGGGTTGGGGTGGGGTAGAAGAAAACTACTTTTTGGACAAAATCTAAATGGTAAATCTATTTGGAACTGAATTAAAAGTAAACAAAGGTTTGTTTTTATTTATGGGAGGAAAAAAACTAAGCTTCCAGTTTAGGAAATTTACCACATAAAACAAAGAATTAACCAAGCATGCGTGATACTACCCTTAACACTTATCTTTCTTTGCAAAATCATGAGGCAGCTAAGGACATCCTGCACTTTCAGGGTTACTGCTGATCTGCTCTGAAACTTGGCTCACACCGCATGGTCTCACCAGAGCCACTTGCGTCCGGGGCAAGTTGGGCTCCAACGCACATTTACCACCTGGTTGGTAAATCCGGGCCAACACCAGTCACGCCAGAGCAGTCCTGTCCCGAGGACTGTGTGGACTGCCTTTGCCAGCACAGCCACCTCCTCCACCGTGGCCTCCAGCTCCCTAAACCCTGGTAATCACTGGTCTGGTCTCCATCCCTCATTCTCTCCTTTCCAGAATGTTACATGAATGGAATCAATTTCATAACACCTTTTGAGGTTTTTTTCCATTCTGTGTAGTTCCTTTGAGATCTATGCAAATGGTTGCACCTATCAATACTTTGTTCCTTTTTATTGCTGAGTAGTGTTCCGTGATGTGGCTGTCTCACAGAGAAATGTGATTTTTATGTAGTCAAACTTGGTAAACATGTCTTTTCTTTTTTTTTTTTATTTTTATTTTTAAAAAAAATTTTTTTTTCAACATTTTTTATTTATTTTTGGGACAGAGAGAGACAGAGCATGAACCGGGGAGGGGCAGAGAGAGAGGGAGACACAGAATCGGAAACAGGCTCCAGGCTCCGAGCCATCAGCCCAGAGCCTGACGCGGGGCTCGAACTCACAGACCGCGAGATCGTGACCTGGCTGAAGTCGGACGCTTAACCGACTGCGCCACCCAGGCGCCCCAACGTGTCTTTTCTTTCATGACTATTAGCGTTGGGGTTTCAGTCAGAACGACCGTCACTAGTCCACGTTACAACGCGAAAAGCAAATTATCTCGTGTTTTCTTTGACTATTTCCATGTTTTTCACATTTCCATCTTCATTCCAAGTGGAACCCACCCTTGTGTAAGATGTGAGAAATGGTACGGATTTATTTTTTTCTGATCACTACCAAACTGCCCCAGGGCCCCAGAGTAATAAGCCAGTGATTCTTTACTTTTTTTCCCCCTAAGACAAAGAACGTTTTGAAAATCGAACGAATATCACCTTTCCTAGAAAAATATGTGCACACATCCCAGGGGTTCACACCTGGGACCCAAATTAAGAACCACAGATAAAAGTTAAGGTATACTTTCATAGAACCAGGCCTATATAAACAGCTGGCATCTGGAAGGAGGAAACAAGGGGAGAAGGAAGAGGAAGGACAAGCTGAAAGCGGGGTTAGCTCAGGCTCGTCTGCCTTTACTTGGTACCAAGTGAGTGTGCTTTACTAGACATTGCATTTGGAATCTACCTCATTTTTAGCCCTTAAAACTACACAGCCAGAGGTATAACAAAATCTTTCCTTTGCTGACCACCATCTTCATCCCCATAAAGAATAAAAAACAACAACAACACAGAATTGGGTGACTTTCTATATATACTTGGATTTCTGGAAATATTCTTTTTATGAAAATTTTTTGGTACTATTTTTTCTTTTTTTTTTTTTTTAAGTAGGCTCCGTGCCCAACAGGGGGCTCGAACTCACAATTCTGAGATTAAGAGCTGTGTGCTCCACTAATGGAGCCAGCGAGGTGGCTTTCATGAACTTTTTACTATTAGAGGCTCCAAGAAGGAATGATCGTTATCATCACACAAAGAGCACTCCCTGAGGCAATCAGTGGGTCAGTGGGCAGAGCCACGGGACCTGGCCCCTGAAGTCCGGGCATGCTGCCACAGGTACTCCCACATCCTTGTAACCCTGGGAGATGTGGTGGGCCCTCTTGATAAAATTGGAGGTTTGGTGAGTGTCTGACACCATGTCTAATGCTCCTTTTAGCTCTAAAATTTTCTGAACTGGGCGAGAAAAGGCATTACCAATCCAAATGGAATATATATGCTTACAGAAGAATTAACTTATTAAGATCGTCACTAGAGACAGGAGAAAACTCTATTACCAGGTTTTTCCCCTCCAAGACTTTAGGAATAATTCCCTTTAAACTGGATGGTCCAGAGCAATCTGGAGGCATTTTGCTAAATGCCTTGTTGTCTAGAGGCACTGAAAATCCCTCCTTAACAACTAATCTGGACATGGACAGAAACAGAGACCCAGATCAACACTTGGTTTACAAATGCGATGTGCACAATACCTAGTGTCAGAATGGGTCCTCGGCTCTCAGTTACGTCCTAGAATAGCAGACACGCTCACAGTTTACCGGCAGCTTCAGTAGACGGTGCTGCACCAGCCCAGACCACACAGACAGGCGGCACATCCACAGGAAGAGAAACGGACACTGAGCAAAGTGTCATCGCTCCTGGTACAAAGCCAAAGCTATCCACACGGGGATGTTCTGTGCCACCGTCAAGCGCCAAAACTCAAGGTGAAAGAATGAAAGCGGACAAAGTCCAGAGAAGGGAAATGAACTGAACAAAAAATAAATGGGTGTTCCGTGAGAGGATGTATTTAAAAAAAATTTTTTTAATATATTTTTTTAAACATTTATTTATTATTGAGAGACAGAGCGTGAGCAGGGGAGGGGTAGAGAGAGGGGGAGACACAGAATCCGAAACAGGCTCCGGGTTCTGAGCTGTCAGCACAAAGCCCAACGTGGGGCTCGAACTCACAAACTGTGAGATTATGACCTGAGGCGAAGTCAGTCGCTTAACCAACTGAGCCACTCAGGCGCCCTGAGAGGATGTATTTTTATTTTATTTTGTTTAAAAAAAAAAAAAAAATTTTTTTTAACGTTTATTTATTTTTGACACAGGGAGAGACACAGCATGAACAGGGGAGGGTCAGAGAGAGGGAGACACAGAATCCGAAGCAGGCTCCAGGCTCTGAGCGGTCAGCACAGAGCCCGATGCGGGGCTAGAACTCACGGACCGCGAGATCATGACCTGAGCCGAAGTCGGCCGCTTAACCGACTGAGCCACCCAAGCGCCCCGAGGATGTATTTTGAAAAGTTAGGACCAGGTCAACTGGTCTAGGTTCCTGGATCTTAAAATGCTGGAATTAAAGAAATACCTGCAACATTAACATTCACAGGTTACAGGCGAATAAACACACATCCACGCTAGAGTGTCTGGATTCCAATACAGGGTTGCCTTGAAGGTAGAATAACTGTTAAATTTGGTACCCAACATCTCTTAGGGTCCCGAGTATCATGAAAAATTCACTTCCATGGTGAATATGTTAAGAGTGAGGGTGTTCAGACACACCAATGGCCATAGTGCACCTGACAATGACCCAGGTCAAAAATTTAAACCAAGTAAGGCAAAATTGGGGTACTATGCATTCTCTATGGCTGGCCACGTGTAGCTACATAAATTTAACTTAAACAAAACTGAAAACCATTTCCCTGGTTCAAGTGCCCAACAGCCAAGTGTAGCTACTGGCTACTCTGTTGGACACCATCGATCCAGAACATTTTCATCACAGCAGAAAGTGCTGGACAATGATGCTCAGGAAAGTAAGTCTGATGCAGAGATGGGGAGGGGAATGAACAGAGAACCAGAGACTGAAGCGAGAGTCCCAGAGGACTGAATGTACCAAGGTGATCAGAGCCTGGAGATGATCAGGCCAACACTGGCAGGACTGGTAGGAAATAAAAGTCCCGAAGGGAAATCAAGTCACTTTCCCACCCTGACAGGCCTTAAGCAAAAGGATGCTTCCCAATGTTAGGAGGCCTCTTGTGTAAGGGGAGACTCCAGGAAAACACAGTGGAACAGTCTCAAACTTACCATGGTCACTGTATCGCCTCTGCTTCTGGCTGGAAGAAACACTTCTCTGCACCTTGTGGTGAGGAGACTGGCCAGTGCTGTTGTTGAGGTCACTGCTTGGCCTAACCTTAGCAAGTGAGAGATTGCTGCTAGAACTGGAGTCACTAGCATCCAGCTGAGAGAAAATGAGAAGAACAGAGCAAACCACAACACGGACCCAAATGGTACGTTAGGAAACTAAACTTCTCGTAACACATAAACCTCTCACAAACAGTTCATTCACAGATGAAGAAGCACCATGTACAAAAACGACAACCTTACATTTGGGCAGACGTATTTTTCTGACTGCTGAAAAGCTCATGAAAGGACGGGTATTTATGACCTTTTTAGGCTTTTTCAAATAACGTCAAACACTCTCTATTTACTTCACCTGATACTTTATATCACTTCCAAACCATTAATGACCACAGGCTAACTTATGATGTTCATGTTTGTGACAACATCCAATGTTACAGTTACCATCTCAAAGTTGAAACAGGAGCTCCTAAACGTGATAGCAGTTAGGTTCATCCTTTGCAGGCCAATTTCAAAATTACATACCCAATGTTATACATGTTAACAAAATAAACACTAAGAAAAGAGCTTTTGAAACTGATCATTTACCTAAAAATTGTATTAGCTTTTTCCAATTACTCTTACCTCTGAAGATTTTCTTCCCAACAACAAATATGTAGCTGTGATTTCATCATATTTCATTTTACTAAGAGATTCTTGAATTTCTTCTTGTGAATATCCCATTCCCACCATAATATCTAAAAGAAGGGCATAATACAGTTGATGTGTTTTGTCTGGATACGAAATCACTGTGTTAGATGTTAAAATAATTTCCTTTACTCGACTCTAAACATCATAGATTTTCTAATTTAAATGGGCGGTTGGCTTACTTCTGAGTAACTAAGGGATAACACAGGAAACTACAGGTGAGTTCCTAATATGACAAAACAGATAAGCTGATTCATATAACTTATGTTTCGCTTCCCACCGTTCACATTTGAGGTGTATCCATACGAGTCAAAACAGAAATATGTCACTTGCACACACACAAGCATGGAGGCACAGAGTCATTACCTATTCTCTTCTGGTCTGAGATGTCCAGTTCTGGTTCAACAAATGGTTTAAGTTCATCTTCTTCGTGCCCTGCGTTGATCCACCTGTCCTTCATGATTTGCTGAAAGGTGAACTGTTCATTAGCAGCATAAAATAAAACATGCTGATAACCACAATATTTAGAAAAAATTATTTTCAACATTTCATGGATTACAGCTCAAAAGGTAACTTTAAAAAAATGTTTCTGGGTGCCTGAGTGGCTCAGCCAGTGAATGTCCGACTCTTGTTTTCAGCTCAGTTCATGATATCACAGTCTGTGAGATCAAGGCTCACAACGGGCTCTGTGCTGACAGCATGGAGCCTGTTTGGGATTCTCTGCCCCGCCCCCCCAATCCCCTGCATGCTCACGTGTGTGTGGTCACTCTCTCACTCTCAAAATAAATAAATAAACATTAAAAAAATGTTTTGGGGAACCTGGGTGACTCAGTCCAGTTGGGCGTCCAACTTCAGCTCAGATCTGATTCCACTGTTCGTGAGTTCGAGCCCCATGTTGGGGCTCTGTGCTGACAGCTCAGAGCCTGGAGCCTGCTTCAGATTCTGTGTCTCCCTCTCTCTCTGCCCCTCTCCCACTCTGTCTCTTTCTCTCAAAAATAAA
Organism: Panthera onca; assembly: GCF_046562875.1. Classification (NCBI taxonomy): domain Eukaryota; kingdom Metazoa; phylum Chordata; class Mammalia; order Carnivora; family Felidae; genus Panthera; species Panthera onca. The sequence goes on along the minus strand of NC_138344.1, from coordinate 144,358,770 downwards.
TAAACGTTAAAAAAAGCTAAAAAAAAAAAAAGTTTTAATGCCTCAATTCCTGCTTTAAAAGCCCCAGGGCAGTATTCTCATACAAACCAAGCAAAGTTCTACAAATACCTTAAAGACCCTCCAAAGTTGTTACTTACTTTGCACTTATGCAATTACCTCTAGAGTGCCTCGTTTTATCGGATTTAGCACCAGGAAACGTTTGAGAAGGTTTTCACAGTCTGTGGACATGTAGAAAGGGATTCTGTATTTCCCTCTTAATACTCTTTCTCTCAGTTCCTTTGGGGATGGAGGGAGGAAAGAAAACTAGTGAGTCAACTTTTAGGTTAAAAAAGAACCAGTGAGACCCCATGATACTGACAGATTCTTATAATATTAACCCTCATCATTTTATAAAATCTTTTGCATTCTGAAGAACGTGGATGCAACTGGTTCTTATACCTTTAGGTTCTGTCCGTCAAAGGGGAGCGACCCGCTGACAAGAGTGTAGAGGATGACGCCCAGGCTCCACACGTCCACTTCCGGCCCGTCGTATTTCTTGCCCTGGAAGAGCTCTGGGGCTGCATATGGAGGACTGCCACAAAACGTATCCAGTTTACTGCCAACAGTAAATTCATTGCTAAAACCAAAGTCAGCTATTTTAATGTTCATATCAGCATCTAACAATAGATTTTCGGCCTAGAGGGAAAACATCAAGACAAAAATGAAATTTAACCAAAATATAATTAGAACTGTGATAGAATTAGGCATTTCATAAAAGCTTTCTGTAATGATATCAAGTTAATATATCCTAATGAATAAAATGAGAAAACATTCTTTCTAGAGGAAAAAAAAAAAAAACAACCCAGAAGATAATTAGAATTTCTAATTCTTTTTTTTTTTTTTTTTAAAGTAATTGCCACGCCCAATGTGGGCTCAAACTCACAACCCTGGGACCAAGAGTCAGATGCTCTACTGATTAAGCCAGCCAGGCGCCCCAGAATTTTTAATTTTTTTTTAACATTAACAACCAGTAACAGATAGGAGGTATAGATTAACTGGCAATAATTTAAACAACCAATGCCCATGATTAAAAAAAAAAAAAACAAAAAAAAACCCCTTGAAATAGCTTTTCAATTAATAATGATAAACAGCTTTTAAAAAATGAAAACTTGTTTTAAGTGGACAACCATGTTTCATAAAAACTGCTAAAGAGCTGTGCAATGGCCATTATTGGGGAGGGAGAACCCTAGGCCTCATAGAAGATACAGCAGAGCCAGCCACTTTCATTTATTTCAACAAACATCTACCGCGTGCCAATCACATACCAGGAACAGACATGGTGTCTGGATGTACAATGATGAACAAGATAGATGGGGTCTTGCCCTCAAAGACCTCATAGGTTGGAGGGGGAAAGGCAGAAAGTCAAGTAGCCACACTCTGACCTGAGTGCCAAGACAGGAGGTGTGGGGAGTTGTGGGCCTAGCACTGAAGGAGCAGAAAGGTCTCCTAGAGGGGCGAAATCAAAGCCACTGCCTGGAGGCTTGGTCAATAGTAGTGGGTGTGCTGGCAGGCAGAATACAGTCTGAAAACCCAGGAGGAAAGATAGACCATGTTTTACTCAAGAAACTGAAAGACAGTATATGGAAAAGAGGTGCAGGGGATATGGCAATGGCTGAATCACAAAGGGCCAGTTGAGTGACTGGTAGGAAGTTTGAGCTTTCAACCTAATGGCAATGGAAAGCCATTAAAGAGCCACTCAAACAGGAAAGCGACAATGTTATTTGTGTTCTTAAAAGACCACCGTGGTTGTAATGTGTAAAACAGACAAGACAGGGAGAAGCAAGATTGGAAGCAGGGAAGACCAAGCAAAAAGCTAGTGTACAAGATGCTGGTGGTCTAGATGAGAACAGTGGTAACAGGGACAGAGAAGAGTGTGCTCAAGACAGGTTTAGCAAAGGAGGGCAGCAGAGCAAAGGAGACTGAGGCACCGAGGGACACAAGCACCAGCACGAGAGGTGAACATTCTGGGGCAGCAATGCAGAAGGCAGGCTGTGGACCTGAGCAGGGGCGCAGGTGGTGTGGTCAGACAGCTGGGCACCAGACTGCAGAAGACAGCTCTGGCTGCAGGCATGGATCCAGGACTCGCCAGCATGCAGGTGGCCACTGCAGCTACCAGCGCAGGTGCGAAAGCAGCACGGGTGGGTATGGAAAACAGGGAGGAATGCGGACAACGTTTGGGGAGATACGCAGCAAAGGCGGAGAGAGAAAACGGAGGGTATCTGGAAGGGGACGTGGGGTGAAGAGGTGTTTTGGTGGAAGGTAGTACAGACTTGAGCATGTTTTTGTAAAGGCTGCTGGTGAGGAGCCAGCAGGTAGAGAGGGTGGATGAGGAAACAGGAGTCAGGACCCAGGACTCAGAGGCAGGGCCTGCAGGGCCAACCTACTGACCGTAACAACAGGAAGGGGGCATGTGGTACAGCTTACTCTGGGAAACCAAAGGAGTTCCTGCCCGGCAGAAACTAGAAAACCTTATCCTACGCCAAAAGCGAGGGCAGAGGTGAAGGAAGGATGGCGCAGCAGGTCTCCAACAGCACTGCTGTTAACAGAAGACAATGCTGACCAGAGAAACAGAGGGGCCCAGGTGGCGCGGAGGGCACTGTCCACGTGACAGCACACGTCTCGGAGGCCCCCAGCTGTTTGGCAGCATGATGGTTTTTCTCCAGAGACCAGCTATGAGCTGCGTTAATTGAAATGTAAAATATTTTTAATAAACTTCCTACGTCTTTCTTTTTAATACCAAAACCTGATTAAAAGGATCAATTATTATAGGATTTCTTTTTTTCTTATTTAATAACACAGTCTAATCTGTGACCGCTAGGAAAACTGAGTGCATGCAGATAGAGCACACGCTCACAGACTAAGGGCCCCACAACTCACCTTGAGGTCTCTGTGAACAATCCGCTTTTGGTGGCAGTACTGGACTGCAGATACTATCTGCACAGGAGAGACACAAGGTTATTAATCATCATTAAGAAGAAAAGCCTCCATTGATGTTCACACATGCCAAATACTTAGTGATCACTTGAATGTGTGGATCTCTGAAAATAATTTTCTTGTGCTTTGAACTTTCCAATTCGGAGAAATTCAGGGGTGAGGGTGAGAAGAGAAGGGTGAGGATGTTTTTGCTGCTCTCTAGTTTTAACTGTAAAGTCTCCTTTGGGACCAACCCCTTGACATTCTGGTTCTTTCGGAATGGTGCCAGGGCCCAACAAATCACCAGGATCTTGAGGACCCTCTTTGTCCCCAGACCCAGGATCGGATGGCTCGGGTGCAAGCTTCCCATACTCATGTAATTAACTCAAAACCAAACTGGCAGTTACAGACTATCAATGGTCAGGTGTCCATCCAGGTTGGGTCTCCTCTGTTAATCACTTCTCTTCCCAGTCAGACTGCTCCTTATAACACTCTCTTCCTTTTAGCTGATGCGGGTGCAAAGACAGCAAAACTTACTTCACCTCTCTGAGGATCAGTTTCCTCTTCCTCAAAGTGGAAGAGTAAATGTTGTAACGTGTGAACTACAAACCATGGAATGGTTGTGTGCTCCATCGGTCAGGGTCCCTTCCACACTCAGCAAATGGTATGCTTTTATTTAGTCCACTTTGGATTATTCCTGTGATTAGTACTGCTGATTAAACAACTATTTTGCTGAAATTTCACACTTCCGCCTAACTTTTTAAGAAGTCTCCTTTTCTAAATATGAAAGTTTTAGATGCTCATTATAGGAATTTTAGGAAATACAGAAAGGTATATATAAGTACATGACTGATAACATCTCTTGTTGTTTTACTGTATCTGCTTCTAGTCTTTTCGTTGGTATTATGCCTGTGTAACTATGTATGACCACATATACACAAAACTGGGGTTCTAAAGCTTTCTCCAGATCATCATCAGCTTTTAGTTGTAAGCCCCACACACCCACCTACACTGGACATAAACATTCAGGGAGGCTGTTTTTTAAGGAGGCTCCGCACCCAGTGTGTGGTATGAGCTCACTGAAGAGTCGCATGCGCTACTGATTGAGCCGGCCGGGCACCCCAGGCTGTTTTATCAATTTGCATTTTGGTTCAAAACAAGCAGCAAGGAGAAGCTGGACTGGGGTTAGGGTGAGGTGATGCCAAAATCAGGGCTTCACTAAGCAGCTTCATACTTCATAAAGTGAATAGTCACAAGATCAGATCAGATCCACTTATAACCAACAAAAAATAGAAAATTTCTAATGGTAAAATACAGTTTAGAACACTTGTTACCTTGGATTAGCATTTACACTTGCTCTAGTCTGTCTGCATGAAAACTGAGAAAATGACATTGCTTTGTTTTCCCAAGACAGACATGTTTATTGCCTGAAACACAGGTAGAGTTTACCTTCCTTCTGCCTGATCTGATTTTCCCTCTCCCCACCATACTGAGATTCCCCTACAGGTTATTTCCAAACTCTGTTTTTGAACCAGATTTGACCATCTCCCATCCTTCCTCAAAGAGATCACAGAACTTCTCCTACCTTAGAACAAGTGAACCTAAAGCCACAATAGCCTGAAAATGGTCAACTTTAAATCACTGCGGTATTTTTTGCATTCTTTTAAGCTACAAACAATTCTTTCTTTAAAAAAACAAAAACAAAAACAAAAAACTGAGGATCTGTGTGTTTTCCAGATTGAAATATAAACACAAGCCTAATTTGCCTCTAGCCAGACAGGAGACAACAGAGGCAGCAACGTTACCAACCCCCTAAGAAGAAGGTGAGGAAGGAAGACGGAGCCGGGAATCTAGTCTTTCTCTCTGAAAACAACAGAGCTCTTGTTCAAAAGCTTAAAACCACATAAGCAGTCACTAGGAGGAGAATGGCAAAGGAGACATCACCTGCTAACGGATGTGAAAAGAAAGGCCTATTTCTGACACAAAACATGATCCTACCGAGTGTACTTTTTGTACGGCATACCTTCTTCTTTGCCACAAACAGGAAAACGTATTCAAGTAAGGATGGCTTATAAACTTTTAGAAAGCATGGCTATTCGAATCAGAGCAAAGAGGAAACATCAGTATCTCACTTGATCCTTCCAGGCTTAAGTGAGGGGTCTTAAGGAAATACTAAGGCAAGAAGAAAGAATTACATTAAATTGTAAGCAGTGTAAATCAAGTCATTCATAGGAAAGGCACATACACTATCTTTCCTGGACAAACTAATAGGTTCCTCAAATAAAGAACTCAGAATTTCTGCAGAAAATTTAAAATAACTGAGCAAGTGCCTCAAGATTTGGGGTAGTCGATGTCCAAGCCCCTCCGACAAGTGGGACCCCGCCAGGGGGCTGGGTAGAGACGGAAGAAGTGAGGGGCAGTTACAGGGTTAAGCACCGAGCTGCTTCCTTGGAGAAGGTCAGGCTCAAACCTGTTGTTGCTGGCTGGCGCCAAGCAGCCCGCTCCTCACAGTGAACAGACCACATTCACATAAATGTGTGCAAGTTAGACAGATTCATCTGAGTGGGAAGGAACTGAAGTTTTAGGAGGAAAGAAAAAAAAAAAAATCTTGGCTTTTAAGGGGCCAATTTACAAAAATTAAGAGTACAGTTATGGGAAGGGCCAAACAGGCTTGTCTTGTAATAAAGAGAACCTTGAGCTTCCCTCCACAGACCACAGAATAAGATGATAGGAGAACTGGAAAGTACTTCAAAGTTTATCATCAAGTACAAATTCCGATTTTTGAGCTAGAAAAACTGAGGATATGAGAAGTTAAATAATAGCCAAAAGTTAGTTTCAAATTTTGATATTTAATAGGTTTTAATTCAAAGTATCATTAGTATTTAAGCTTTTAAATTAAATTTAAGGAACAGAAGTTAATCTGAGTAGCAAGTTCTTAACTGTAAATACCAGACTAAGCAAAAGAGGCAACTGTTAAAAGAAATCTGGAAAATCAACTAAAATTGTCTTTCCAAATATTATGAAACCTTTAAAGACTACTGTCTGTCTATACCTCTACTGTGGCAACCTTATAGATAAATAAAACAAAAAAATTAAAGGTTCTGAAATGAGGCTATACTGCCGTCTAAATACAGAACTGATGTCTAGCGAAGTACAGAGTTAATTTAATGTCTTTATTTATTTTGACAGAGAGAGTGCACATACATGTGAGTGTGAGTGGGGGAGGGGCAGAGAGAGCATGAGGGGGGGGGAGGGAGGGAGGGAGGGAGGGAGGGAGGGAGGGAGAGAGAGAGAGAGAGAGAGAGAGAGAGAGAGAGAACGAACCCCAAGCAGGATAGAGCCTGATGTGCTCGATCCTAGGAAGAGTCAGATCATGACCTGAGCCAAAATCAAGAGTCAGACGCTTAATCGCCTGAGCTCCCCAGGCGCCCCAGTACAGAGTTAGTTTAAAAGCAGTAAAGGGGGTGCGTGGGTGGCACAGTCAGTTAAACTACCAACTTCAGCTCAGGCCATGATCTCACAGTTTGTGGATTCAAGCCCCATGTCGAGCTCTGTGCTAACAGCTCAGAACCTGGAGCCTGCTTCTGTTTCTGTGTCTCCCTCTCTCTCTCTCAAAAATAAGAAACATTTAATTAAATGAAGGAAGGAAGGAAGGAAGGAAGGAAGGAAGGAAGGAAGGAAGGAAGGAAGGAAGAAATGCGGTGAAGTATCCTGCTCCTTTTCTGTGTCTATATCAAGGATGGGCAAATCATGGCCCTCAGGCTAAATCTGATCCACCACTTGTAAATAAAGTTTTGTTGGAACACATTCGTTGGAGCATATTCTTTTACAAACTGTCTACAGCTGTTTTTGTGCTACAACAGTCAAGTTAGATGGCTGTGACACAGGCTGTGTGGCCCACAAAGCCTGAAATATTTACTCTCTGGCGCTTTACAGAAAGAGCTGCCTGATTTGTAATCTAAAAAAATAGGAGAATATAACGATTAAGAATTTGAGTTTTTGAGTCAGAGGACCTGGGTCTGAATCACTGGCAGGTCTGCTACTTGCCAGACGTCATATTTTGGGCAAATTATTTAATCTTCCTGTGCCTCAGTTTCCTTATCTTTAGCAAATGAGCACAAGACCCCTTAATTCACAAAGGCTGCAGCAAGATTCACATTAATGTAGATAAAGCACTTATCCCAATATCCGGTAGGTAATGATCCATCGTAGTAATTATGATTAATAAAAACAGGGAAGTTAGGTCACCTTTATATTTAAAACCTGCTTATTAAAATGAGCGTGTCTTTGGGGCACCTGGGTGGCTCAGTCAGTTAAGCATCTGACTTCGGCTCAGGTCATGATCTCACGGTCCGTGGGTTCAAGCCCCGCGTCGGGCTCTGTGCTGCCAACACAGAGCCTAGAGCCTGCTTCGGGTCCTCTGTCCCTCTCTCTCTTTGCCCCTTCCCAGCTCGTTCTCTCCCTCTCCCTCTCTCAAAATAAACAAATAAACTTAAAAAAATAAAATGAATGTGTCTTTGAAGAGCAGGGTGAAGACAAAACTAATAATGAACTGTGGGACTGTGATACTCCTCTTGCTAAAAACCGGGAGATGGTTTTAATTAATGCAATCATAGGTGTTTTGAGAGACTAGATTTTTGAGGCTCAACTGTCAAAAGTAAGGTTAAGCGTGAGACTAAAATTCTGATAAAGCTAGAAATAGAACCCACAGTCGTTTCTAGCACAGTGCCTTAGGCATGAAAGGCACTTAATGAATTTTTGTTGACCCGAATGGCCAACCCCCTGCTCCATCCAATGGGACTTATAAGCATTTATTGAGGCAAACACTCTTTGCTTCAGGGTTTAAGCAAGATAACTTTATTAAATTAATAAACTGGAGGTGCATCAATTCATACCTGTCTAAATTTAGCTCTTGCTTCTTTTTCCTTCATTCTTCCATGTGCAACCAAATAGTCAAACACTTCACCTAAAATTGAGAAAAATAAAAGTAAGCAGAAGTCCTACTTTGGAGCACTAATTTTCCCATAAATTGATATTTCACTTTTAGGAATGCTCTAATTTTTATTTTTAAATCCAGGTTTGAAGACAAACAGAAACGTGGATTTTGAACTAAGTTAGCCTTAAGTTTAACTATAGGCAAAAGGTTCATTGATAAAATCTTTAAGCTAGAGAAAACGCTTACAGTTAAAATCTCTTATGTTTATACAACTTTTATTTTAAGCATTATGCTTTCAATGTGCTTTAACAAAAACTGAAAACTAACATGGGAAAATGATTTGTGTTAAAAGAGGATGACACCTTCATTGTAGGATTATGATAAAAGCAGTTCCTTTCTTCCTTCTTTCCACAAGTATTTATTGAGCGCCTACTAGTTGCCAGGCACTGCTCTAGGCTCTGGGGAAAGACGGCAGTGAACAAAGCGAAGTCCCTTTCCTCGTGGAGAGTTTACAGTCTAGCAGGGAGAGACAATCAGTAAACAGGCGAAGAGCATCTTGGCTGACGAGGACGGCGGAGCAGACGCGGGGAAGTACGCAGAAAGTGTGTGTGCACGTGCAAGTGCTTTGCTGACTACTGTCAGGCGGTGGACAACGTCCCTGTCTGGGAGAAAGAGTCTGGGCAAAGAACAAGGAAGCCGTGTGGCCGAAGAACCATGAACGAGGGGAAGGGCACAGAGATGGGAAGAAGGGGTGAGGTCGTAAGAGTCCCGCAGGCTTTGCTCTGAGTAAGAGGAGAAGCAGAGGAGAGTGTGAAATGACTGACCCCTTAAAAGGGTCACTGTGGCTGGGGGGAGGGTTGGGGAAGGTTGGGGAAAGAACGGAAGGACAAGCGGGCGTAGCGCAATGATCAGGGCAAGAATGAGGGAGGCTGGGCCTCAGTGGGAAGCGGTGGTAGTCAGGATGCAGTGGGAAGTTCGAGCCAACGGAACGTGCTGGTGGACACCTGGCTGGTAGTTTACACAGTATTGGTTCCTCAGCAAAAAGGTGACACTACAGAAAATATATCAGAATTGCCAATTGCTTATCAATTTGGAATAAAGAAACAATACCTCAAATCAACAGAAAAGGGTATTAATTTAGCAAATTAGACATAAAATGTGTTTGGGAAAGCATCCCATCTACTTCATACAAATAAAGAATATTTCCATCAGCTTAGTGACAACTTTCAACTAAAAGATTGTTATACTTAAAAAATGCTTAGCTTCAGAACATAACAAATATTTCTGGGGAAAAAGTTGCTCTGAATTGCACATTAATATCTCCAACTTCTGAGCTTCTAGCCCTAACTGAAACATTTTAAAATAATGGATGGGCATAAATACTGTATTTTCAAGTTCTCATTTGACTGCATAATCATCTTTTCAAAGGCATTACATAATGTTAATTTACACTACACGATTCGTGTTAACTATGATGAATTATGAAGTTAAATGTCAGCTAAGTAAAATGTCAGCATTTTCTAAGCGAATGACCTTTCTATTTGCAGAACAGTATACAATGTCAAAACAACTAGTTAAAAAGTGAAAACCACTAAAGATATGTGCATATCCTATGAAAAACAGTTTTGACTTAAAAAAAATTAATGGATTAATTAAACCCACTAGTTGTTGTAGAGTAACATGGAGAAAGGTCTGTCAATATAATTTTAAAATAGTATTTTTATAAATTCAAAATTTATAAATTATAAACCTCTTAAGAGATTTGGAACCATAAAGTCACACTCACAATTACTAAGTTATAAATCAGGAATTCAACCCAGATCTCTTTATTTTCCTCATTAAAAGCGTATTAGCACTCAGATTAAGTAGCTAAACTGAAAAGCTCAAAAGGCAATTTATTAAGAAAAAGAGAGCAAATAGTGGCTCTCCCCACCCAGGTCAGGGACCATGCAGTTTGACAGGAAGCCCTTCATCCTAGCTCAGGTCCTGCCACTACCTAGCAGTGGCGCTGCTGGCATAGAACAACCTATCAGAACTTTACTTTAAAAATTACTTAACAAAATTTTTTTGTGGGAGCGCCTGGGTGGCTCAGTCAGTTAAGCGTCCAACTTCGGCTCAGGTCATGATCTCACAGTTCATGAGTTTGAGCCCCTCGTCAGGCTCTGTGCTGACAGCTCAGAGCCTGGAGCCTGCTTTGGATTCTGTGTCTCTCTCTGCTCCTCCCCCGCCCCATGCTCTGTCTCTGTCTCTCAAAAATGAATAAACATTTAAAAAAAAAAAAAAAAATGTGGGGCTCAAACCCACAGATTGTGAGATCACGACCTGAGCTGAAGTTGGACGCTTAACTGACTGAGCCACCCAGGCGCCCCCCAAAATTACTTTAAATTAAGTAAATTAATTTACTTTAAAAATTAAGCAGTTACCTTGGATGACTTCTAAGATTCCTTCCAATTCTAAAATTCTATGATTCTATCAAACTGAAAAATACCAGGCTAGGGAGGAGTAGGTAGTCAATTTATGAAACTCTGGGTTGTTCCAAATGGCAAATGTATCAACAATAAAACAGATGTCCTGGAGACAGTGCTTTGTTGAGCTGATTAAAACAGCCCAAGCCAGAAAACCACATCACCAATGAACAGTGCCCGTTACAGCGCTGAGCCCCGCACTGAGCCCTCAAAGGAGGGCTGTGTTAGCATGTCCACTAAGAGGCTCAGAGACATGTTAATTTATCAGGTCACACTGTCAATGAGAGGCACTGGCTGGACTGACCCCACGTCTGTGTTTTTAAAAGCCCACCCTCTTTCTACTAAAAGTGGATGTTTCTAAGATGTTTTTGTCTTGCCCCTACAGAAGAGCAATCTCTATGACCCCTAAAATACATGGGAACAGAAAGCCACGACCAACTGACCACTCAGGAGAGGCTATCGACTGTCAGAAGGCTCGGGCTCCAGGCCTGACAGCGTGACCACAATGACTTCCCAGCCTCCATTTCTTCAAGGGTAAAAAGCCCATCCTTCACTGCCTGGCCACATCAAGGAGTCATTGTGAAGGTCAAAGGAGATCAGGTAAGAGAAAGCACTTGTGCGCTGCAGAAGCTACACCAATGAAAAGGTTATGAACATAATTCTGTAACACAAGTAGAAAGCATTAGAATTCCATATAGATCTTTGGTTCTGCAATTAAGTTTCAGTTCTTCCTACTACTCCTTAATTGTGGAAAATCCCAAATAATTCTCAAATCAAACATTTAAACTCTAAATCAGACAACTAATACTGAATTAGGGGTACGAAAAAGTAGTGTCAAAGGTTTGCCTATTGTAAACTCATTCTTGCCCACAACAGGTTGACAATCTTTTCATTTCAAAGAGGCTGTGACTCAATTTTCTGACTGATCAAAGTGCTAACAATAAAACTCTACTGTAATCAAAACAGTCAAAGCTATACTGCAGAGTTAAGCAGAATATGTCCCCAGTACTTTGTAATTTCATAAATGCAGCTCAGTTCTTATTTGCTGAGTATCTGCTATGTGCCGGGCACTATGTAGAGGTAGGAGCATGCAAGGACCAGTAAGAAAGCTTCCGCCGTCGAAAGACAAGGAGACTCACATGCGGTCCAAAAACTACAAGCCTAACCCAACCTCAGCCCCAAAATGACAATCTTTGTAAAAGACAATAGTTATATACATGCATTTCAGAAAAATGGCTATATGCATACAACCCTGTAGGCAAAAAATGACTAATCCTTAATCTTTAAGGAAAATCTAAATATATGCACTGCAACCACCATTTCTGGCCTTGGGAAAGAGGAACACCAATGACATTATTATCTGATAAAGAAAACCATCCAATATACAGCACACATTTATTTCAAACAGGCTAAGGCACTGATATATTTAAAAATTCAAGTTCTTAAAATAAACAAAATGTGGTGTATGTATATACATAATGGAATATTATTCAACCTTAAAGAGGAAGGAAATTCTGACACATGCTACAACATGGATAAACCTTGAGGACATTATGCTAAGTGGAACAGACCAATCACAGAAGTTCAAGTATTGTATGATTCCACTCATATGAGGTCCCTAAGAGGAGTCAAATTCATAGAGACAGAGAGAAGAATGGGGGGTGCCAGGGGCTGGGGAGGAGGAGAGGGAGGTTAGTGTTTAAAGGGGACAGAGTTTCAGTTTGGGAAAATGAAAAGTACTGGGGATGGATGGTGGTCACGGTTGCACAACAAGGTCAATGTACTTAATGCCACAGAACTGTACACTTAAAATGCTGAATTTTATGTTATGTACATCTTGCAACAATAAAAAAATCCAAGTTTTGGATATCATCACTTATTAACGCTAATAGTGAAGTACTTAATAGCAACCCACAGAAGAGCCAAGACAGCTTTCCTTCCTGATCCCCTGCTGCTGTATTACAACTCTGGACAGTAAACAAAACCCAAACAATCATCCATATGGGCAGTGTGGTTGCACATTCTTCTAAAAGGGAAGAAAGGAAGAAAAACCTTTTAAAATTCTTACCTCCGCTTGCATACTCCATGATTAGGTACAGTGTTTTGTCAGTTTCAATGACTTCGAACAACTTCACTGGGGGAGGGGAAAGAATACAGGAAAAAAAGAAACAAATGTCTTTATGCATATACAATGTACATATAAACTGTAACTATGAACGGTAACTTTTTCCCGGTTAAAGATTTTTATAACTGGCCTTCAAAGAATGTTCTTTGGGAATTTTATCACACACAACAACGGACTTTTAAAAGCATGAAATTCCATAAGAACACTTTCTGGGTGCTCAAGTGATGTGACTCTGGCATGCACTCAGCAGCCTAGGCAGTGCACCTGTGCGTATCTCCTCCATCCTCGTCCTGTGCTGTGTCTACACTGGCTAGCTGCCTTCCCAGCAGCTCCGCCTTTCCCCTCAGGAAGAGTTCTTATTTCACATCTAACCTGCAGGAGCTGCTTAGATCTACTCTACTCTTCCAAGTTTAAGTCTGTTCACTTGTCATTATGGCTTTAAGGGTATACAGAACAATTCCACGTGAGATTTTTGTTCACTTGTTCTCAGAGAAGAAGGTTCTTTTGTTACTATTCTGAAGCCAGAGATGGAAAATGTTAGAAGGGATTATGCTATCATTAATTGAAAAGAACTTTTTAAAGAATTATTTACAATGGGTCAATGTGACTGCGCTATAGCAGTCTCTTGTTACAGATAAAAATAATACTTCTATTACTGCTAATTTACCAAACCAAATCAAATCAATCAGAAATATACACATTTAAAAATCAAACTGAAGTACATGTCTAAAACTACTGAATCACTTTTTCCATATCTACTTTATTTTGGTAATGCATACTTGAAAGTTCAACTTACCAAAAAACGGGGGAGGGTGTGCTAGTCTCTTTTACTGCAGACTATTTTCTGACACTTTAATATAGAGCATCAGACCAAATAAAGTGTCTAACATAGTATGCAATGTTTGTTGAGCTGATGAATAAAACTATTATATCATTTTTTTTTTTAATTTATTTTCAAGTTAGTTAACATATAGTGTAGTCTTGGCTTTAGGAGTTGTATCATTTCTAAAATGTTATATTCAGGTTGTCAGGAAAAAGAATTTAAAGAAATTTAAGGCATATATGCTGGTAAACCATCAACATTATCAATGCAAATACTGGCTCTTCTGCAAAAGCTCTCTGAATCCAATACAAATTTAAAATTTTAGAAATTCATACCTATTATCAAAGATATGTTATTTAGGAGTAAGTAGAGAGAAGTCTAATCAGGACACAATTTAACTAAATAAAACACAAAATATGTTTAAGTTAGCAAGTTCTAGGCTGCTGTGATTGGTTATTTGGTGCAAAGCTGGAATCTGAAATCGAGAGTTAGCTAACCACAAAGGGCTGAAATGAAAAGTAAGGAAATGTTTTCTTCCCACTATTATATTCCTTGTTCTATTTCTCCAAACATGTATTTATTGACTCTAAGATTTTCACATTTTAACTAACATCACTAATAATAAGATGATGGCTTGGTAGCATTTTTTTTTCCTTAGCAGTATGTGAAACTAATAATGCCTTTTAAATAATGTGGCTTAGACCTGATGAAACAGGGTGTAAGCTTTTCCCTCCTGTGGTTCCATTTTATTTTCTATTCTTATGCCGTAAGAATTCTTGATAGGGTCGCAACAACATGGGCAGAACTAGAGGGTATTATACTAAGTGAAATTAAAGACAAATATCACTCCCACTCATATGTGGGATTTAAGATACAAAACAGATGAACAGAAGGGAAGGGAAGCAAAAGTAATGTAAAAACAGGGAGGGGGACGATACATAAGAGACTCTTAAATATAAAGAACAAACTGAGGGTTGCTGGAGGGGTCCTGGGTGGGGGGACAGGCTAGATGGGCAAGGGGCATTAAAGGAGGACATTTGTTGCGATGAGCACTGGGTGTTATACGTAGGGGATGAATCGCTGTATTCTACTTCTAAAATCATTATTGCACTATATGCTAACTAACTTGGATGTAAATTAAAAAAAAAAAAAAAAAAAAAAGAATTCTTGAAAGGGTATCCTTAGCATCAAATATCATCCCTTCTAATTCCTAGAACTGATTTTGATATTAAGTTGGCTGTCAAGTGGCTGTCTTAACAGCTATTTCACTCTTGAAATAATATTTTTAGATTGTAGGAGATAGCATTGTGCAAAAAAAAGTATTATTTTAAAAGAGCTCTATTATGTTATATGTGGGATCAAGCTTTCATTGAGATGTATATACAAAATACTAAGTAATTTGCATACGTTTGCCTTGTTCCAACAATTATGATGAGAGCAGGACCACAGCCCTTCCTCATCCTAACTCACTCACTTATTTTTAAGTAAGCTCTACACCCAACATGGGGCCTGAACCCATGACTCCAAGATCAAGAGCTGTGTGCTCTACTGACTGAACCAGCCAGGCGCCTCTCTACCTTTTTCACTCCCACCTCATCCCACCTAGCACAAAGCTATGCACACAAAGGGCACATAACACAAATTTGTACTGAACAGAACAATTCCTATCAAAATTCCATTAAATAGCAGGTAACCTGTATTTTTAAAAATACAACTCAATATACAAATAATTTCTTAAGAACAATGCCATGGCAAAAACTGTTATACCTTTGAAACCTTAACTCTGACTTATAATTCCCTTCTCTATGAAATAAAATTACGTTATGTTCTAATATGCACTAAAAATTAGAAAATTATAATCTGATTACAGATGTTTCTACTGCATTAAGTTTTAAATTCAAGTGTTTAATACCTAAGCTTTTGATGTCTTCAGCAGTTTCAAAAACTTAATACAAATGATCAAAAATTTGTATAAACACAGATTTTACGAAAAGTGTACCTGGGCTGGGAGGAAGGAAGGAATCTCCTACCACTCCTGGGACATATGTTTAGACACAAAATGGAATGCATTTAGACCCAAAAGTATTTAAGAAAGCAGAAAGTACCTATGTTTGGATGATTTAAAATCTTCATTATTCTTACTTCTCTGAAGAGCTAAAAAACAAACACATAATCCCCCAACACAGGTTATTAAACATTCTATTCCACTGTTGTAGTACAAATTTAAATCTCTTAGATAACTGATCCATTGCTAACGTTCAACAGTCCACATCTAACACTAGTATGAGAGTCCAGGGTAGCTATAAATGCTTCAGTTTTATCTCCTGAAAAAGCAGAAGTCCCAGAGGAGGATGATATGACAATCTGCATTATATTTTGCTATCCTGAACGCATGAGACCATTTAGGCAAGAACAGTCTGTGATGAAACTTAGTCTGATTCAGTATCTACCCAGGGGCAGATACTGCAAATCCATACATGTACAGTCCCAAAGAACTACATCACAAGTGTATTCGACTGATAATTCCAAGTAATTCTACAAGAAGACTTTGAACAAAACCACTCTGGGAAATCCTTGTTGGAGAAGGCAGGTAATTTAGCATGGAAGTTGTGGCAGACTGTGACACTAATGATCCTACTGAGCCCTGTCTCACATGTTCACACTTTTGTGTGGGCTGTGTGACCTGCTCTGGCTCTGGCCTATGGGACAGTACCAAATTTGAAGAAAAGGCTGGATAAGCGGCTGAATATCAGGGCTTGTTCTCTTGGAATGATGTTGGCATGAAATGAAGAGGCCAGTCCAGACTCTTTAAGGATGAAAGGCTGTATGTAGGAAAAGAGCCACTGTTCCAACAGAGGACAGCCCCATCAACTTGTCAACCGAATGCTGCCATACAAGTGAACCCAGCAGATGCCATAACAAAAACCACCCAGGCAAGCCGAGAGCTGTCCAGCCATCACAAAGAATAAGGAGAAATATTAACCTGTCGTATACACATGTGCTGTAAATTCAGAAGAGGGGCACAGGGTACGGCCTCGGCTAGTATCAGAAGATCTCAGAAAGTAACAATTCTAGAGACCATCTTATTCCACCCTCTTGCAAACAGGTGGAAACCAGGAAAGGGGAGGAAAAGATCTCCGAAGGTCCTGCTCTCTTTCTGTAGGGAACTGGGCTACTAGAACCAGGTCTCCCAACACCCAGTATCCATAACCTATGAGAGGCATGGGCTGAGCAGAATTTGGGAAGGAGGAGCAGCTGACTATGTGGAAAGGAATCTGGGGAGAAATCACAGGGGTCTTACCGTACTTGCCCTGCCCACCACATCTAATCTAGAATTGAATCGGCACCTAACAGCTAAGAGCATGGAGATGGGCATGGATGTATCTGACCTATAAACCGAGCTCAGAGCCTAAAAACACGGGGTCAGAAGAGTAAGATTCCTTTCCTGAAGGCTGGGTCATCTCTAAAGGCACTTTTCTCTCCAACACAAATCTCTTCTGTTGCTGCTGTGGTCATTCTCACATTTTATGTTCTTAGATGAGAAGTAACTACCCTGACTACCACTCAGGCTTGAGTTTGTAGTTTCCCTCTGTCAAGCCAACATAGAAACCCTGTTTTCCAATCCACTATAGTTGAATTTGTAGCATATAATCTGAAACTCCCAGTTATTTCCACAACTGCTAAGTTAGAAGAGCTCCAAGTTAGATACAAAGCCAAAACAAGTTAGGACACTGCATTTTGAATGAAACCCATGCTTGCTCCTCCCACCTCAGCTCCAGCCACCCCAACTCCTGTGACTCCTCTCAGGTAGGAGAGCATACAAAGCTCCTTCCTTCCTTAGAGTCTCTTCTTTCTGTTCTTGAAGTCTCAGGCAGATCCTCTGTAAACCTCACCTGAGAAGATCTTTGTTTTACATCATAGCGGTCTGTTTGCTTCCTCATTACAATGTCTTTCAAGTGTAAGGACACACTTTTGGTGGACCTGTGGGGAGGGGGCACATCAGTGTCCTTTCACTACTGTACTTGAGACCAAGCCTGGCACACAGCACTCCTCTGGCACACGTACTGACCACCAAGCAGTGTGGTTTCATAGTTCTGCTGGCAGGAGGGCAGGTCAAATGAAGGTGATCAGTTTTAAATCCCTACTGGCAGTGCAGCACTGAAACAAAGTACTCAGGGCCAAGCAGCAGGAAAAGATGATGCAGTATTCCAGGAGCCCAAGGGAGGCAAGAGCTCACTTTAGTAACCAGACTTGTGCAGGACTTAACAAGAGGTCTACAGCAGAAAATGAGCTCAGTGTGCTTTGGACACATGAGGAAAGATATGGCGTGACCAATTAAGACTATTTAAGGGGGTGCCTGGGTGGCTCAGTGGGTTGAGTGTCTGACTTCAGCTTGGGTCATGATCTGATGGTCTGTGAGTTTGAGCCCCGTATCGGGCTCTGTGCTGACAGCTCGGAGCCTGGAGCCTGCTTTGGATTCTGTGTCTCCCTCTCTCTCTGCCTCTCCCCAACTCATGCTCTCTCTCAAAAATAAATAAAACTTGAAAAAAAATTTAAAAAAAAAGACTATTTAAGGAAGACCAAAGGATCCATCTGGCAGAACAGTGCATTTCCGAGTATGGTTTTCAGGTCACCTGCATCAGAATCATAAGGATATGCAAACTGCAGGTCCCTGGGCCCTACCTCTCGCTAGATCAGAAATGGGACTGAGAATCGTACTTAAACAAACATTTTTTTAAACGTTATTTTTGAGACAGAGAAAGTGTGAGTGAGCAGGGGAGGGACAGACAGAGAGAGAGGAAGAGAGAGAATCCCAACCAAGCAGGCTCAGAGCCTCAAACTCACTGAGATCATGATCTGAGCCAAAACCAAGAGTTGGACACTCAACCCTGAGCCACCCAGGTGCCCCCCACCCTTTTTGAGAGAGAGAGAGAGAGAGAGAGAGAATATGAATCTTGAGTGGGCATGGAGTCTGACGTGGGGCTCGATCCCAGGATCCTGGGATCATGGCCTGAGCTGAAACCAAGAGTTGGATGCTCAACCGACTGAGCTACCCAGGCGCCCTGAGAATCTTTCTTTCAACAAGCATCCCAGGTATGGTGGTTTTAAAATTCTTTTTTTAAAGATTTATTTTTTAATTCTAAAATTTGTGGTGTCCACAAATTCTTTGATAATCCTCCCTGCAAAAGATAGAATGTAATATCCTTGCCTTTGAGTGAGGGGTATACTTAGTGACCTGCTTTGAATGAACTGAGTAAGGCAGAAGTGATGGTGGGGGGCATTCAGAGATTGACCAGGTCCTGAAAGGCACATGGCACCCTCCAGGTCTCACAGATCACTTGCTTGTGTGTCACGAGGACGTTAAACCCTCCGATGGACAGACCCAGATGGCAAGGTACTGAGGCCTCATGCCCACGGCCTGTGAGGAAATGCAGCCCCTAGACAAAGCCAGGTGAGAGGGCTCCTCTGGAAGCAGAGCTGCGAGCCCCAGTCAAGTCTGCAGATGCCTGTAGCTGTGGCTCCTACCAAAACTCCCCGGGAGCCCCTGGGACAGAACTACCCCCTTAAGTCACTCCCTAACACAAGACTCGAAGAAACTGTGAGATAACAAATGGCTTCATTTAAGTTGCTAAGTGTTGGAGTGATTTGTTAGAGAGCAGTAGACGACTAATCTACTACAGACAACCCATGACTTACAGCAGAGGGTATGCCGAGGGAAGCGCTGTGAAACCCAGAGGAAAGGTGAATGGGGCCCGACGGAGGGATGGGTAGTACAGCATTCTTTTAAAAGTTTTGTTATTGGGGCGCCTGGGTGGCGCAGTCGGTTAAGCGTCCGACTTCAGCCAGGTCACGATCTCGCGGTCCGTGAGTTCGAGCCCCGCGTCAGGCTCTGGGCTGATGGCTCAGAGCCCGGAGCCTGTTTCCGATTCTGTGTCTCCCTCTCTCTCTGTCCCTCCCCCGTTCATGCTCTGTCTCTCTCTGTCCCAAAAATAAATAAATAAATGTTGAAAAAAAAAAATTAAAAAAAAAAAAAGTTTTGTTATTATACTGAAATCTTGCCATTTGCAACTACGTGGATGGAACTAGAGGGCATTATGTTAAGCGAAATTAGTCAGAAAAAGACAAATATATGACTTCACTCATATGAGGACTTTAAGATACAAAACAAATGAACATAAGGGAAGGGAAGCAAAAATAATATAAAAACAAGGAGGGGGACAAAACAGAAGAGACTCCTAAACACAGAGAACAAACAGAGGGTTGCTGGAAGGGTGGGGGGATGGGCTACATGGGTAAAGGGCATTGAGGAAGACACTCGTTGGGATGAGCACTGGGAGTTATACATAGGGGATGAATCACTGAAATCTACTCCTGAAATCATTATTGCACCATGTGCTAACTAACTTGGATGTAAATTATAAAAAATAGATTATAGAAAGAAAAAAAAGTTTTATTATAAAAGGACACTTGAAGAGAAATCACCCGTTTCTACCATATTAATTTACCTTATTTCTCTATATTCCTTTTCAATCTTATGCAGAGGCTAGTTGTAAAAAAAACAAAATGAAAAAACCACTGAAATGGATAAAGTGACCAATCTGCATCCTCCTAACATCTCCATGTCCTCTAGGAACTGGTCACCCAGGAGGAGAACAAACATGTTCGAAGGCAAAGATTCAGGATCCTGGTGATCAGAATACCAAGGACACCAAATATACAGTACCAGAGAGTAAAGAAATGTCCCAACAGCCAGGACTTGGGATGCCCAGAAATGATCTTTGGAAAAAGACAATTTACCAAGTAATGTAAAATGAAGTGAGAACATAAAAAAAGAGCATGAAGGGTGGGGAGGAAGGGGTCACATAAAACTGGGGTCAAGGCTCGCCTCTCCAGATACACAGGTACAAGACAGGAGGAACAGGCTGTAACGTGGACGGCCTGTGCTTTTCATGGCAGCTGAGTGACAGGCTGAACGACAACTTAGGTGGTAGAAATCATGAAGCAAACATAATGACCACCCTCTTCTTTAATAGAAAACAGCCATATTATAAATCTAAGATTCACGAGTAATTATTAGCAGTCTTGGATAAAGAGAAGGAGACACAGTCAAGAAACATCCAGAGGGTAAAGGAGACAGAAGCCAAGGGGACGCTGACACCTCGGGTGCCACTCTGAGACAGAGAAGATGTGATGGTCTGAGCCACAGCACAGCAGGGCAGACTGAGCTGGTTTCGGACAAGCAGTGCGAGGGGTGCTGGAGGCCAGTGAAAACAGCATAGTATGTGTGTCCGGACCTCAGGAAAAAATTCTGGGCTAGAGATAAACTCTGTAGAATTACCAGCATAGAGATGACATCCTTGGAAGGACGCAACACTGCCTAATTGTGCAGAATGAAAAGACAGAGACACCGAAAAGCAAACATTTCAAAGAGGAAAGAGCTGGGGTCCACAACAGAGACTCAGACAAGGCAGCCAGAGATCATGAGATCCGGACACCGGGGTCTAATGCCTACCACAGACCTACACGCGGGGGCGGGAATCTATTGACCAACAGCATACCAGGTCCTGGGGCATCTCGAGGGTGCTTTAGGAAGGAAAGACGGAAACGTGATATACCTGCTCTTCCTCTTCACTGTGCAGGAATCTCTGTTCCTCTGTTTTACTATGCTGCTCCCTGCAGCTTTGCTCAATGAAAGGATAAATCAAAGCCCCTCTCAGATAAAACCAAGGGAGAGAGGCTGGCAAAAACCTACAGAGTTTAATGAAGAAGGAATTGTGAAGAAAATGCATTGGTGTGAAAAAGGAAAAATACAGGTCTTCGCTTTTCTGTACACGGAGTATCTCTGGAAGGACAAACAGAAACTGATGCTACTGGTTGTCCCAGGAGCAGGATCAGGGTGACTGGAAGTCAAGGGCTGAATGAAGACCATTCCTTCTATACTTTTTTCTGTCCTTGAACTTTGAATCACATAACTGTATTTAATCTCCCTTCCCTCAATTAATCTGATTTTTAAGAAAAAAGGTTGAGAATGAACAAAGCTTTTTGTTTTTTGTTTTGGCTAAAAGGGGAATTCTTAAAAAAGACAAGGTAGCTGGAAATTGCTGTGTTTTGATCTCTGGTAACAAGAAGAGCAAATCCTATTCCTTCTCACCATGTGGGTGGGAGGCTGCTGGTGGATGAAAGGCAAGCGAGTCTTCTAGGGAGAGTCTCTGAAGTCAAGTAAATGTGACAGCCAGTGCCATAAGGCAAAATTTAAGACAGGCAGAGATTCCAGTTGCTCTGAGAACCACCCTGACATTAAATGTCTTGAAATAAAGAACAGAATAGGAAAGTTAACAGATGATAGGGAAATAAGGTAATTAGCAGCATTATTAAAGACCATCTAACAACACTAGCCAAAAGCAATGACCTCTCCTACCCAAGAAGAGATGTCTAGAGATGTGGGGATATGACACGTCTGGGTGTATTACAATGCATTTAACTAGGATTTTACTGATGTCATGTAGGTTACTAATAAATTTATGCCATTATAACATTAAACTGAACATCCTTGTGCAGTAGTGCCCCGCCCCTCGACCTTATCTGCAGTTTCAGTTCCCTATGATCAACCTCAGTCCAAAAGCAGATGATGCTCCTTCTGATGTATAGTTAAAAGGTCGGGAGTAGCTGAACGCTGTCATATGCCTACATCACTCACCTCACTTCACCTCATCACTAGGCATTTTATTATCTCACATCATCACAAGAGAAGAAGGGGAAGTACAGTACAGTAAGATGTTTTGAGAGAGACCACATTCATAGAACTTTACTACAGTACATTGTTATTATTCTACTTTATTATTAGTCATTATTGCTACTCTTACTATGCCTAATTTGTAAATTCAACTTTATCACAGCTGTGTGTGTGTATAGGAAAAACGTAGTATATGCAAGTTTGGTACTATCCATAGTTTCAGATAGGGAGTCTTGGAACATGCCCCTCTTGGATAAGAGGGGACTATTGTATATACATTCTTGTACACTTATGCAAATGTACTGGCAAGGTAGAGTCTTAGAAAGCGAATGGGGGCCAAAGGGCATACACACTTTTTTTTTTAAGATTTTATTTTTTAAAGTAATCTCTACAACCCAGCGTGGGGCTCAAACTCAAAACCTCAAGATCAAGAGTCACATGTTCTACCAGCCAGACACCCCCAAAGGGCATGCATGCCTTTAAAGCTTTGTTAGTGCTATATTACTAGATTGAAATATATTACACTATTGGCAACAATATGTGGTTTCCTATTTCTCTACACTCTTGCCAACACTATGCATCACTAGTTTTTTTTGCAGATCTGAGTGATGAGAAAATGGTATCTACAGGATGTTGAACATTTTTACTTGAATACTGACCATCTGTCCTATTAATTACTTAAGTATATCTTTCGATTATTTTCCACAGATTATATACTCCTGTTCGCTGATTTGTATGACCTTTTATGGAGTTAAGGAAGTAAGACCTGTGTCTGCCAAGGCAGGCACTGTTGGTTACTTATCCAAACTCATCCCTGCCCTCTTCTGTTTGCCTCTCTTCTCTGTGAAGTTCCCAGAAGCAATCCTTTCAACTTTTTTAGCTATTTCACCTACTGTTTACCTACTTATTTCTAAAAAGCCAGAATGTAATGCTTCCTTAATTTTCCATTTTAGACGTTTTCTTGTAGCTACCTACTATAGCGAGCATTTTCAACTCTGGCCATTTGCTGCCTTACTTCTAAATAGCCTGCTTGCACTGCTGTTCACGGATTTGTTTAGCCCCTCCCCAACCCCATTATCTACTGAATTTAAGTAGGCTACATACCCAGTGTGGAACTCAATGTGGGGCCTGAACTCATGACCTTGAGATCAAGACCTGATCTGAGGTCAAGAGTTAGATGCTCAACTGTTTGAGCCAGCTAGGTGCCCCTTTACTGATTTCTTAATATGGGCAGTGAAGACTTCACTCTCTTATGTCCTTCCCCACGGTATGTCCCTTCCCTCCTTCTTCCTAATCAGTTATGATAGCATTTGGCTAAATCATTGTTTACGTTATATAAATATTTACGTGGATGGAATGCATTTCCATCTTTTTTATTTATTTTTGGTTTCCTTGGAGCCAATAACTTCCTTGGTAATTTTGTTCACTTAAGTTTTTTTAAGTTTGTTAAATAAATAATTTTGAGAGAAAGAGAGGGAGAGAGAGAATCCCAAGCAGGCTCCATGCCATCAGCATGAAGTCCAATGCAGAACTCAATCCCATGAACCATGAGATCATGACCTGAGCCGAATCAGGTCAGATGCTGAACCAACTGAGCCATCCAGGTGTCCCTGTTTACTTAAGTTTTCTATGTATCCCTCACTTTACTAATTCACCCTTAAACTCTGTGACAGAGGTATAAATCTTTCAAAATACTTTCACAGTTAAGTAATTTTTTTTCCTTATAGATATTCATATTTTGAAGGCCTCTGCCCTGTTCTCAAGGCCCACTCTGTTGGATTTCCTGTTCTGGATCCTACACTTGTCTCTTTCTTGGTATTCTCTCTTGTTGTGGTGAAATATATCCCACCAATAGTTCCCAAGTGAGGGTAAGTAAATGGTTAATTTTAAGACCTTGCATGCCCCAGAATATTTGATTCTGTCTTCACATGTGATTGACAGTTTGGCTGGGTAAAGAATTATATATTAGATTTTTCTTGGGGCTCCTGGGTGGCTCAGTCCATTAAGCATCCAGCTTCGGCTCAGGTCATGATCTCCTAGTTCATGAGTTCGAGCCCCGTGTCAGGCTCTGTGCTGACAGTTTGGAGCTCAGAGCCTGGAGCCTGGTTGGGAGTCTGTGTCTCCCTCTCTCTCTGCCCCTCCCCTGCTCACACTGTCTCTCTCTCCCCCTCTCAAAAAAAAACATTTAAAAAAACCCAATAGATTAGATTTTTCTCTCAGAAAAATTTCCCCTCAACTTTAAAAGGTGTTTTTTGAAAAGATGTTTATTTATTTTGAGAGACAGAGACAGAGCTTGGGCAGGGGAGGGGCAGAGAGAGAGAGGGGGAGAGAGAGAATCCCAAGCAGACTCCATGCTCAGTGTGGAGCCTGACTTGGGGACTGATTTCACGAACTGGGAGATCATGACCTGAGCAGAGATCAAGAATCGGACACTTAACAGACTGAGCCACTAGATGCCCCCTCAGCTTCAATGACATATAATTAACATGTGACACAGTGAAAGTTTAAGGTATAAAATGTAACAATCTGAAACACCTATATTTTGTGAAATCCTTACCAAAATGAAGTCAGTTAACACACCCTTCGCCTCACATAATTACCATTTCGTTGTTGTCATGGTGGTGCTACGTCCACAGCAGTGTCGAACATACAACACAGTATTGTTAACGCCAAACACTGTGCTGTACGTGAGATCCCTGGACACTAACCATCTTTAGAACCGGGGAAGTTTTTTTTTTTTTTTCATTTTGAGAGAGACAGAGACAGCGCAAGTAGGGGTGGGGCAGAGAGAGAGGGAGGGAGGGAGGGAGGGAGGGAGGGAGAGAGAGGGAGAGAGAGGGAGAGAGAGAGAGAGAGAGAGAGAGAGAGAGAAGAGAGAGAGAGAGAGAGAGAGAGAGAGAGAGAGAGAGAATCCCAAGCAGGCTCCACACCGTCCGTGCAGAGTCCAACTCGGGGCTTGAACTCACGAAACTGAGAGATCACCACCTGAGCTGAAACCGAGAGTCGGATGCTTCACTGACTGAGCCATCCAGGCGCCCCATAACGGGAAGTTGTATCCTTTGTAGCCACCTCTCCCCATCTCCCCCACCCCCCACCCCCCACTGCCTACTCTCTGCTTCTAGGAGTTCGGTTTTTTAAGATTCTACATAGAAGTGAGAACATACAATATTTGTCTTTTTCCATCTCACTTGTTTAACTTAACATAATGCCCTTGAGATCCATCCACGTTGCCTCAAATAGCAAGATTTCCTTTTTCGTGGCTGATTGATATTCCTGCATGAGTGTGTGTGTGTGTGTGTGTGTGTGTGTGTGTGTGTGTAATCTCACATCTTCTTTATCCATCGTTTTGTATGTTAATGTTTTGGCTAGTGAAGGTCAGATATCTCTTTGAGACAGTGACTTCATTTCCTATGGATGTACACCCAGAAGGGAGACTGCGAGATCATAAGGCAGCTGTCCTGTTAATTGTTTGAAGACTCTTCATACTGTTTTCCACAGCAGCTGCAACAGTTTGCATTCCACCAATGAAGAGTGCCCAAGGGTCGCTACTTCTCCACAACCCGGCCAGCATTTATCCCTTTCTGGTAACAGCCATTCTAACAGATATAAGGTGAGAAAGATCTCATTGTGGTTTTGGTTTGCATTTTCCTGATGATGAGTGAGGTTGAGCACCTTTTCATGGACTTACTGGCTATTCCAATGTCTTCATTGAAAAAAGGTAGGTTTTTGCCCATTTTAATCAGATCATTCGGGTTTTTTGTTTGTTTTTACTATTGAATTGCAGAAGTTCCTTATCTATTTTAGATATTAATTCTTTACCAGATATATGGTTTGCAAATATTTTCTCCCATTCTGTGGGTTCCCTTTTCATTTTGTTGACTGTTTCTTTTCCTGAACTTCTCCACTAGTTGATTTTTGCTTTTGTTGCTTGTGCTTTTGGTGTCATGTCCAAAAAATCACTGCCAAAGCTAACGTCCAAGAGCTTTTCCCTATGTTTTCTTCCAGGAGCTTTATGGTTCAGGTCTTCCGTTTAAGTTCTTCATCCACTTTGAATTAATTTTTGTCAGTGGTGTAAGATAGGGGTCCAATTTCAATCTTTGCCTGTGAATATCCAGTTCGCTCAGAATTTTAAAGGCCTCACTCCATTATCTTCCAGCTCACAACAATGCAGAATAGTGTGATGCCATTTTGGTACAATTCTGTTTGTGACCTAATTTTTCCTCTTCATTCTCCTTAACCTTGATGTATTTAAATCTTAATGGTACCAGAGATTTAATATCTGTGCTGCATTAGCATTCATTAGATATACTGTGGGCCTTTAGTCATTTTGCACTGGGCACCAAGCCTCTCAATCTGGAAGTTCAGATTACACGGTTCTGGGAAACTACCTTTTGCCATTCCTTGATAACTTCCTCTCCTATCGTCAGTTCTTTTTATCACTCTTCTTTATCACAAACTACACCTCCTGGATAGATACTTCAATTTAAAAAAAAATTTTTTTAATGTTTATTTTTTGAGAGAGACAAAGACAGAATGCAAGTGGGTTGGGGCAGAGAAAGAGGGAGACACAGAAGCAGAAGCAGGCTCCAGGCTCTGAGCTGTCAGCATAGAGGCCGACACGGGGCTTGAACCTACAAGCTGTGAGATCGTGACCTGAGCCGAAGTCGGACACTCAACCGACTGAGCCCCCCAGGTACTCCCAGATACTTCAATTTTATACCATATCTTCCTCCATTCTCAAAGTCTTTGAATTTTTGTTACTTTTTGAGAAATTTCTTTGACTTTATTTTCCAACCCTTTTATTGACTTCCTTCCCAATACCATAAATTACCCTTCCTCAATGGTCCTTTTTCAATGCATCATGTTCTTTCACAAATATAATGATTGTTATTGTACTGTCTTTCTCTTTCAAATCTTTGAAAACACAAATTATAGTTTTTCATTTCTTTTAAGTAGTCTAGTTTACTCTTCCAGTTTTTCTTTTTCATTTCTGTTTGTTTTAGTCTCTGGTTATTCTCAAGTATCTGGAGATTTCTGGTTGTCCTTCTATATTTCCATATTTAAGAGAGGCACCTCTCAAAAATTCTCTCAAAGATAAATAAATAAACATTAAAAAGAGGGGCGAGTGCCTGGGTGGCTCAGTCGGTTAAGCATCTGACGTAGGCTCAGGTTGTGATCTCACAGTTCGTGAGTTTGAGTGCTGTGCTGACAGCTTGGAGCCTGGTTTGGATTCTGTCTCCCTCTCTCTTTCTGCTCCTTCTCCGTGCTCTCTCTCTCTCTCAAAAATAAATAAACGTTAAAAAAAAAAAAAAAAAAAAAAGAGAGAGAGAGAGAGAGAGAGCGAGCCCCAAAACTCTGGACTAAGTGTTATGTATATGAGGGCTGGACCACAAGATGACTGGGCAGAGATTAAAGAGCTTCAGTAGAAAATACTCAAATGTCTGTATCTGTATTTTCTTTTCTTTCTTTTTCTTTTTCTTTTTTTTAAGGGGGGGGGGGTAGGGGCAGAGAGACACAGAGAGAGACAATCCTAAGCAGGCTCGGCACTATCAGCACAGAGCCCAATGCAGGGCTCTAAACCACAAGCCTTGAGATCATGACCTGAGCCAAAATCAAGAATCAGATGCTTAACAGAATGAGCCGTCCAGGTGCCCCGTATCTATATTTTCTTGAAGTCAATTTTTCCAGAAAAGAAATCTCCTATTTCCTTTTCAGGCAATATACAAGGGGCTAACAAAGTTCTGGGAAGTGAGCAAAGAGGGTGGGCCCCTGTTTGAGGTATGGGGTCCCCAGTCTAGAAGCTCTTAGATTCACCCTCTTCAGAAAACTGCCCACTATCTACAAGGGCAGAGAAGGGGAAGATGCCTAACTGGGCAGGCTGCAAAAGGTGGCATAGGGCCCCTGCACAAATTTTCGGCCAATCTTTCCGTTTCCAGTTCTACTTGTAACTCCACCCACAAAAGGAGTTAGAACTTATTTCTCAGCGTTCTGAATCCTGTGGCATGACTCAGCATGATTCTTTTTGCTACCAGTCTCTATCTACCTCCACCCTTAACTCCTGCTTGTAGGGGCTTGGTTTCAGCTCAGTCTGGGTTGCTAATCTATTAAACATCACACACACACACAACACACACATGGGCGCATGCCATCTGGCAAAACTAGGTTCAATTCTTTGTCAGCTAGTCTTCTATTCTGTCACTTCTTTTTTTAATTCCTTCACCACTATTTTATTTAGTAAATGGGGGGAGGGAGCAAAGATAAATATACTAATGTTTAATTCTAAGTCCTATATGCTAATACTTTTAATTTCTGGTTTTTGAATACATGTGATATTGAACTGTAGTTTTCTTCCCTTTTTCCAATGCATTTTGACAGTGTTTCTAAATGTGAGAAAAGAATTAGTAATTTCCAGGGCCCCTGGGTGGCACAGTCAGTTAAGTATCTGACTTCGGTTCAGGTCATGATCTCAGTTTGTGAGTCTGAGCCCTGCATTGGGTGAGCCTGAGCCCCACTTCAGGCTCCACACTCTCTCTGCCCCGGCGGGATCTCTCTCTCCTTCTTTCTCTCTCCCTTCCCCTGTCTCTGTCCCTCATGGGATTCTCTCTTTCTCCCTCTTTGCCCGTGATCACTTGTGCTCTCTCTCAAAAGTTTAAAAAAAAAAAAAAAAGTTAGGAAGTTCCCCTTCTTTCTTAAGTTCTGAAATAGCTGGAGAGAAATGGTACTATCTATTCACTGAAGGTTTGAAAGAAGTCAAGCATGAAATCCTGGGTTTGGCAATTTGAGGCGTGCATCTGGCCTTTTTACCACTTTCTCAATTACTTCTATAGTTACCGGTGCAGATAGATTCTTTCCTAGAGTTAATTTTGGTAACTTATGTTTTCCTAGAACACTATCCATTTCTTAGGTTGGTTCTAATTTATTTGCACAAAAGGTTCCCTTGTAATAATTTTAATTCTTCTCTATCTAGTCTTTTCCATGCCCTTCATTCCATACTTGATATTTTCTCTCCCTTTCCCCCACTAAGTTCCCTAAGGTAACGAGGTGGTTTATCTTTTTTATTGCCTCCCTTTTCATCCCCCCTCAAAAACAACAACAAAAACCAAAGCTTTAGATTTCTCTTTTCTTCTGTTTCTCAAATTCGTGAATTCCTGCCTTTATTAGTTCCTTACGTTATTATTAATACTTCCCAAGATTTTGTTCCCTCTTCTTAGTTTAATATTTAATGTATTCATAGTCATTCTTTCTTGTTTAATAAAGTGTTTAAAGCTACAAATTTTTGGGGCGCCTGGGTGGCTCAGTCAGTTAAGCGGCCGACTTCAGCTCAGGTCATGATCTCGCGGTCCGTGGGTTCGAGCCCCGCGTCGGGCTCTGTGCTGACAGCTCAGAGCCTGGAGCCTGTTTCAGATTCTGTGTCTCCCTCTTTCTCTGACCCTCCCCTGTTCATGCTCTCTCTCTGTCTCAAAAATAAATAAATGTTAAAAAAAAATTTTTTTTTAAATAAAAATAAAAAAATAAAGCTACAAATTTTCTTGAGCATCAAAAACAGTATTCTTTAGGTTCTGATATGTAGTTTATTAGTGTTAATACGTCTAGATATATTCCAATTTTGGTTTGCATTTTAATAAATGACCTATGAATTCTGTGTTTTAAGTTCCACATGTTTGTACTTTTGTTTATTTCTATTTTTATTGGTTTCTATTTTTACTGCTCTTCATTCAGAAAATGTAGTCTGCAGGGTTGCCTGGCTGGCTCAGTTGGTAGAACACGTGACTCCTGATCTCTGGGTCATGAGTTCAAGCCCCACGTTGCTCATGGAGCCTATTTAAAATTTAAAAAAAAAAAAGAGAGAGAGAGAGAGAGAGAGAGAGAGAGAGAGAGAAAATGTAGGCTGGAAAGATCTATTAGGCTTATTAATCATATTAACAGAAGCACCGCTTACAGTTGTGCAAGTTATGTATCGCGCAACTCTGAAGAAATCACTCACCTTGTAGTCATCATAGATTTTGACAGCTATTACAATAATTTCCTGGCACATAGTTATAACATATCCTAAGAAATGGGTGCGTTAAAAAAACTCCACAAAGTTATAATATAGGCCAATATACTGAGATCTGTATCTTTTTTCTCCTACTTAATGTGTTATGCATGGCCTGAGAGACGTAAGTCTCCTTTGTCACTCATGTGTTCCTGTTAATTTATAGCTCAGATTTTACCTCTCAGGTATTTTGGGGTTCTATTTATTATGTGCCACTAAACTAATAATATTAAAAATATGAAAATAAATTTAAAACAACTGCCTTTACAACAACAATTGCTAAGCGACCCAGAGTAACCACTTCAGAAGAACAAAGAGTGTGTGTACCAGGTGTGTGCAGGCATGGAAACTGCACTGCACATCAGTAGGGAGAGGAGGCACTAGGGGGTAAGTTGAAGCACATACCAAAAAACACGAAGTTGGATCCCTACGCCACAATACACACAACTTCCAGACGGATTAGAGATTATAAAAACTTTAAGACAATAGAGAAATACCTTTATGGTCGCAGGTATGGAAGAATTTCTTTTTTAATTTATTTTTGAGAGAGAGAGAGAGAGAGAGAGAGAAAGAGAGACTGAGAATGTGCACGTGAGTGGGGGGGTGGGCAGAGAGGGAGACAGAATCCCAAGCAGGCTCCACGCTGTCAGCACACAGATCATGACCTGAGCCAAAACCAGGAGTTGGATGCTCAACCAACTGAGCCACCCAGGAGCCCCTGAAAGAATTTCTTAAAAAAGACACAAAACCCACAAACCTTTTAAGAGTGATCAGTTCAGGTGCATTAAAATTAAGAACCTCTGCTTTTCATCAAAAGACAACATCAAGACAATAGAAAGATAACTGGAGGAAGACATCTGCCATGTATGTTAGTATCCAGAATAATCTCCTAAAATGATTAAGAAAAAATTCCACTTGAAACTGAATGAAAGATGCAAAGAGGCACTTGACAGAAGAAACAAAAACTAGTAACAATATGAAAAGATACAAGACTTCTTCAGAAATGTTATTTTTATATCCACCAGATTGGCAAGAATTTAAAAATCAGACAAATTCAGATTTTGATGAGGATGTGATGTTACTTGTACTGTCTCCTATATGTTACTGGTGGGAATGCCAATTAAACAACTGCTCTGGAAACCATTTGGCCAGCTCCAATAAACAGACCCTGTGAACCAATAATTCTACCACTGGAGATGTATTTATCATTAAGAAACTGTCGCACAAGTATACCAGGACAACTCATAGCAACAGTATTTGTTATTACAAATAGCTAAGAGCAACTCAAATGTCTCTGAATCAGAGAATGGATATATAATTCATGGTGTATGCATGTAAAATAATTCTATATAATCATGAAAATAAGCACAGTAGAGAAAGTGATTGTGAGTTAAATATTTCAACATGGAACACAATTTGGACAAAAGAAAGCAAATAGAAAGATACATAAAATGTGATTACATTTATATAGTATTTTAAAACTTTACAACACTTTGGAAAAGATAAAAAAATAAAACCTTTACAACTATTTTGATGAGGGAATCCACATATGGCAAAATTATAAAGACAACCAAGAAAATGACACAAAAATTCTTGTCAGTGGTTACCTGGTAGGTGAGAAAAGATAAAGAGGAGTAAGTTTGAGAGGGCCACAGTGGGAATGATTTATAGGTACTGACGATGATCTGTTTCTTGAGGTAAAAGGGTGTTCACTTCCTATAATGTTTACACTGTAAACATCTGACATTATTTTTTTCTTTAAAAAAATTTAATGTTCATTGATTTTTGAGAGAGAGAGACAGACAGACAGACAGAGCATGAGGTGGGGAGAGGCAGGGAGAGAAGGAGACACAGGCTCCTAAGCAGGGTTCAGGCTCTGAGCGGTCAGCACAGAGCCCGACACAGGGCTCAAACTCACTGAGCCGAAGTTGGATGCTTAAGGATGCTTAACTGACTAAGCCACCCAGGCACCCTTTTTCTTCTTTTTTTAATGTTTATTTATTTTTGAGAGAGAGAGAGAGAGAGAGAGAGAGAGGCAGAGAGAGGAGGAGACAGAGGATCCAAACCAACCTCCGTGTTGACAGCAGAGAGCTTCAAAAGTGGGGCTCAAACTCACAAACCATGAGATCATGACCTGGGCTCAAGTTGGCAGTTAACCAACTGAGCCACCCAACCCAGGTGCCCGACATCTAACATTTCCTTGTGTAAAGCATTTAATGAAAATTAACTGAATTTTAAATAATTGCTTAGATTTAGCTGGTTAATAAAATTAAGCAGTTTTTAAAAATTTAAAATAAGAGCAGCAGCAATGTGGATTTTTAGGATTATATATTTCTAAGACAAAGATTCTCCTACTCCCAAAACCCCAGGTTCTGGTGGTCAAGATTCCTGGAATCAGGGTACTATGAGAAAATATTAACTCAGTGTTAAAATAAATTTGGTAATTAATAAAGAACAGATTTCACTGGGCATCTACTGTATGCAAGCTGAACTTCAGTATGCTCCTTTGCTGTCCTTCCCATATGGAAGGTGCTGGGCCTGATTCCTTCCAAAGGGACATGGTGGAAAAAGACTATCTGAAGTTAGAGCTTTAGGTTCTAACACCAGTGCAGTTGCTTCCTCACTGGATGACTGAATAAGCTACAGAATGTTAGAAAACTTCAGCCTGCTCATCTGTAAAATATAGATAAAAATAGCTATGTCACAGGTCTGACGTGAGAAACAGGCAATGTGTGATGTAGGTGGTGTGCACAGTCATTAAAAATCTGATCTCTGGAGCATGATACCTGGCCCTAGCCTGGCTCTAGCAATGACCAGGTCTAGGTGACGTGACCTTCCTGGGACTCTGGTACCCACCCAGTTAAAGGAGCTGGATATGTGGGAGGCTTGGAATAGTATCCGGCACATGACAAACAGTATGGGGTTGTGATTCTGGCTGCTACTGTTACTGTTATGATTCTTTCCCAAAGGCCTAATTTGTGCCCAATTTTCAATTTTCTGTAAATGGGTCCATGTTATGCTCTAAGTTTAACCTATTTAAAATATTTTGCTCTTGAGTGACTTTTCTAAAATAACATAATGAACCATGGGTACATTTGTATAATTGGTATAATTTATAATTTATAAATTATAATTTATAATTATTATAATTTATAAAAATAAATCATATATATAAATTATAATTTATAATTATTATAATTTATAAAAATAAATCATATATTCTTAATTCACAATCTACTTTAAATATCAAGCTGCATTATTTCCTGCCAAAGCATAAATAAGGCTGGCAATAAATTAAAAAGTTCCTCCTTTGCAACTTCGTGGATGGAACTAGAGGGTATTATGCTAAGTAAAATTCGTCAGAGAAAGACAAATATGAGTTCACTCATATATATGAGAACTTTAAGATACAAAACAGATGAACATAAGGAAAGGGAAGCAAAAATAATATAAAAACAGAGAGGGGAACAAAAACATAAGAGACTCTTAAATATGGAGAGCAAACAGAGGGTTACTGGAGGGGTTGTGGGAGGGGGGATGGGCTAAATGGGTAAGGGGCACTAAGGAATCTACTCCTGAAATCATTGTTGCACTATATGCTAACTAACTCGGTAAATTAAAAAAAAAAAAAGTTCCCC
Organism: Panthera onca; assembly: GCF_046562875.1. Classification (NCBI taxonomy): domain Eukaryota; kingdom Metazoa; phylum Chordata; class Mammalia; order Carnivora; family Felidae; genus Panthera; species Panthera onca. The sequence continues at coordinate 144,325,062 of NC_138344.1, read as the reverse complement.
CTAAAGGAGTGACAACATGGAAGCTGTATTTTCCTACATTTTTTTTAAAGTTTATTTATCTCTTTTGCAAGCAAGAGACAGAGACAGAGACAGGGAGAGGGAGAGGGAGAGGGAGAGGGAGAGGGAGAGGGAGAGGGAGAGGGAGAGGGAGAGGGAGAGGGAGAGGGAGAGGGAGAGGGAGAGGGAGAGAGAGAAAACGCACGAGCAAGCGGGAGAGGGGCAGGGAGATACAATCCCAAGCAGGCTCCAAGGAGAGCCCAATGTGGGGCTCAAACTCATAAACTGTGAGATCATGACCTGAGCCAAAAACGAAGAGCGGGATGCTTAACTGACTGAGCCACCCAGGCGCCCCTTTTCTTGCATTTCTACTACAGCTTTTGAAATGAAAACATATACATAAAAATTTTTTTTCATTTTATTTTTAGAGAGAGAGCGTGTGTACATGTGCAGGGGAGGGAAGGAGGGGGGAGGGAAGGAGGGGGGAGAGAGGAAGTGGGGGCTCCGGGAGGGAGGGAGAGGGAGGGAGGGAGGGAGGGAGGGAGGGAGAGAGAGAGAGAGAGAGAGAGAGAGAGAGAGAGAGAGAGAGGAATCTCAAGCAGGCTCCATGCCCAACACGGAGCCCAATGTGTGACTTGATCCCAGGACCTTGGGATCATGACCTGAGCCGAAATCAAGAGTCCAACACCTAATCGATTGAGCCACCCAGGCACCCCATACATACATTTTTATTCTCATATTTTGAATATGTATAATGAAGAAGGGTTGTAGATTTCATTTACCATACTCTGGTTTGCTTTAGTTTACCAGACTCATTATACTGATCTGGATGCAGACACTGTACTGTAAGTAACAGGATTTTTGTTGTAACTACTTTTGTTAACGGCTTGAACTGCGAGTTTGCTACAAGTCAATCTGGAAAGAAGCGGTATTAAGAAAGGAAAGGATAACAGAGCTGTCCAATGAAAAAGATTCCCAAAAAGACTTGTGCTTCACCTGATGGAAAAGGGGAAGGAAGGAAGTCCAGAGATTGGATATGGAAGCATTCCCAGGGAAAGAAAGAGGTGGCGAGAAGGAGGAAATACTGGCACTGGCAGTACAGCAGTGTCTAAGACTTAGAACACTGAGGGAGGTCATCTTTAAAACAGGTGACCTTGTGGAAGATAGGAGAAATTAAGAACTTAGAGGGGAACCAAATGACGTCCAGAGGCCATTCTCACCTGGGCTGTGCACTCTGTGATCCTCCTCTTTGCCCCAGGCCTATCAAATCAGAATTGGTGGGGGGAGGGCTGTTTCTGAAGGAAACATGGGCTTTTTTCTTTTTTAACTCCACAGATGATTCTAGTGCACAGCAAGCGGTGGAAATTACTGGTTTAAGGAGGCTGAAGCAAAAGTGACCCAAACAACCCAGTGGTGGTAACAGTAAAAGTAATTGCACCGTACCCCACATGAAAAGCATGAACTGGTTCTCTCTCCGCCTTCAAAGTGTACAGTTCTCTGATTTGTCCCACAACTAACATTCTCTGGGATGCCAAAAAGGCCACTACTGTCACAGAGCTCTGAGCATTAGCAGTGACTCCAAAACAAACACTAGCTTTAAAAAGAAAACAGGCTGAGGAGCCTGGGTGGCTCAGTCGGTTAAGTGTCCGGCTTCAGCTCAGGTTCTGATCTCATGGTTTGTGAGTTCAAGCCCCATGTCAGCCTCTGTGCTGACAGTGTGGAGCTTGGAACCTGCTTCGGATTCTGTGGCTCCCCCTCTCTCTGTCTCTCCCCTGCTTACACTCTGTCTCTCTCTCTCTCTCTCTCTCAAAAATAAATAAATGTTAAAAAAGAAAATAGGCTGAGTGGGTGTTAAGTAGGATTTCCCCACAAACACCCTCATAAAAGGAATCTATAGCCAATAATATTTTAATAAACCTTAGGCAACCTACTGTATATTTTGCATATACTTGAACTTAATGCCTTTTTTTCCTTCATTATTTTTTACCAATTTTTTTTTTTTTTTTTTTTTTTTTTAAAGCACAGGGATTTCCCTTTCTCTCCTACTAAAAGTCTGGATTGAAGAATGGTACTTGAATCTTACTCAAAAAATGCTTTGTTCCTGAGTCAGCAGGATCAACTAAGGGATGGATGCCCCACTGAAGGCCTGTCATGTATTTTACCTGGATGAAGACATCCTTACCCAGTTTATGAAGCACCAAACTAGAAGTGAGGGCTAATACAGAGGACTCACTATTCAAAAATACCTCAACAGACTGGAATTGTGGCAGAAAAACCAATAAAATGAACTTTAGCAGGAATCAAATTCAGGTAAGGAAAAAAAAAATCAGGGGTGCTTGGGTGGCACAGTGGGTTAAGCTTCTGACTCTTGATCTTGAGTCCACATCGGGCTCTGCTCTAATGGTGTGGAGCCTGCTTGGGATTCTGTCTCTCCTCTGTGCCCCTCCTTCGCCTGTGTATAAGTGCTCTTTCTCAAAATGAATAAATAAACATTAAAAAAAAAAAATCAGTTGTAGGAATCAGATAAACTAGGCCTATGTTGAGGGCAATTACTGCAGCTGGCCCAAGAGGCTGAGTATTGACTTTGGAGAAGGGACCAAGAAGACTCACTCAAAACAGCTGGCTATGTTTGCAGTGGTAGAATGACCCTCCACAGCTCCATATGGCAGAAGAGAGAACAGTGTTGTAGATGTTTCTAGAAGACAGATGCTAGTGCCAACTAAGGGGAAAAATTAACTAGAGTCATCCAGCATGAACAAGACAGTATAAGGAAGTGTGCCTCTGTCCCTAGATGTGTTAAAACTGGCTAACTAACCAGATATCATAAACGCATATTTTAAACAATTATTTCATTGCATGTTATAAATCTCTTACTTTTAATTAAGTGGTTCCAGTTTAAGAAAAAGGAATTACTGCTTCAATCGATTATGGCAGAGTATGGTGACAACTAAGTTTCTGCCACCGAGAAGAATATTTCTCACATAACAAAATATTAGAAGAACCCAAGGGAAGGATGGAGAGTCACTGAAAAGTTTACTGCACACAGATGACTGTTCCTTACAAGAGCCAGGCACCAAGGGCTCCGGTGGGGCCCAACGTGAGCTCTGGTGCATCTTCCTGCACTCAGCTCAGGGCCCTGCACCACCCTGCACACACACAGCTCTCCGCAGCCTGAGAGTGCACTGCGTCCTGGGCTGTGCACGCAGTCTTGCCAACAACGAGTGAGGGTCCCCAGAACACGATGGGACTGCGAAGGTCTTTCCATCTTTTTTACTTGGCAAAAAAATACTGAGATCCTTCGAACCTAGGTAAAATTTTACTGCAAATCACACGGGTTCACCCAGAGTCCACTGCACTTATCTGACCCATCACAGAGCTTGGTTCAGGAGGTCACGATGTATCTTTCTTTCTTCCTTCCTTCCTTTCCTCCCTTTCTCTCTCTCTCTCTCTCTTTCTTTCTTTTTTAATGTTTATTAATTTTTGAGAGAGAGAGTGAGCACAAGCAGGAGAGGGGCAGAAAGAGAGGGAAACAGGATCTGAAGCGGGCTCTGTGCTGACAGCAAGAGAGCCCGATGCGGGGCTCAAACCCAAGAACTGCAAGATCATGACCTTAACTGAAGTCACATGCTTAACCGACTGAGCCACACAGGGGCCCTGGACACGATGTTTCTTAAGTGAATTAGTAAAAGGCCACCCCTATTTTTCGTTTGAAATCTACAGGTTCTTGAAATACTATCTCCTCAGCCTGTGTTTTAAAATGTAGGTTACTCAGATATGGTGAGCCAAGACATCAGGACAAGCACTGAAAGGAGGCCACGCAGGGCCACATGGGGAAGCACCAGGGTCAGTCAGGATGTAGAAGGAGCAAGAGGGAATCATGGGAAAGAGTCTTCATCTTGGTTTCCACAGGAAAGGAAAGCCCAGGCAGGGTAACAGACTGGGGACTGGCTTGTCTGAACCATTTCAGGAGCCTCTCGGGTACAAATACAGTTTCTAATTATCTGGCACCTAGCCCTAGGATGATTAGGGCAGAGGAACTCCTGGAGTTTAGGAGCCAGATAAAGGTGATGGTTCTGAGTATGAGCTCTGGATTAATTCGTTTGCATATGAACAGTACACTCACAAGGGAGCAGTCTATTTCTAGGAATCAGCTGCCCTGGGAGGGACAGTCTATGACAGGTCAACACAGCCCCAAGTGCAGGAGCATCAAGAAAACAGAAAATAAGCATCTGGGGGGCTCAGTGGGTTAAGCATCCAACTCCTGATTACGGCTCAGGTCAAGATCTCATGGTTCCTGGGCTCTGGCCTGCATCGTTCTCTGCACTGACAGGGCCAAGTCTGTTTGGGATTCTCTCTCTCTCTCCCTCTTTCTCTCTGCCCCTTCCCCACTCTATCAATAAACAAACAAACAAACAAACAACTTTAAAAAGGGGGGGGGAGAAAATAGAAAATAAGAAAATATAGTTAATACATCTCACTTTATTTTCTTCAAAACACTGACATGACATTATATATTTATTTGCTGCTGCTCCCCTACTAGGATGTCAACTCCACTGAAGCGGAAACTTCACTTGGTTCACTGTTGTATCCACAATGCTTACAACAGTGTTTGGTATACAGTAGGTATTTAATAATGAGTGTTTGTTGAATGAATGAGTGAATAAATAAACAAACCTGCATAAAAACCTGGCTTATGCAATGTTTGGAGGGAGAAGTGGAGTAAAGGCCTACTTTTTTTTTTTTTTTTTTTTTAACATTTATTTATTCTTGGGAGAGAGAGAGAAAGAAAGAGAGAGAGGCAGAGTGCAAGTGGGGGAGGGGCAAAGAAAGAGGGAGACAGAATCTGAAGCAAGCTCCAGGCTCCGAGCTGTCAACACAGAGCCTGACATGGGGCTTGAACTCATGAACCATGAGATCATGACCTGAGCTTACGGCTTAACTGACTGAGCCACCCAGGTGTCCCTTGGCCTACTTCTTTTAAGTACTTGAAATATTCCTCCAAACTTTAAACTATTAACTTCTCTATTGCTACTACAAAGGAAAGTCTCAGGTTAGTTCCAGTCCAAATTTTCACAAATCCTGAATTAGGGAAATCTACTAATTACAGTAAGGGGGCACAATGAAGCAGAAAGAGCCTCTGTTTGGAAGCCAGACCAGGATTTCCATCTTTACCCACCACTTACTAGCTGGAGAACTGAATTATCTCCACTTCTTTTTTTTTTTTATTTAAAAAAAAAAATTTTTTTTTAACGTTTATTTATTTTTGAGACAGAGAGAGACAGAGCATGAATGGGGGAGGGTCAGAGAGAGAGGGAGACACAGAATCGGAAGCAGGCACCAGGCTCTGAGCCATGAGCCCAGAGCCCGACGCGGGGCTCGAACTCACGGACCGTGAGATCGTGACCCGAGCTGAAGTCGGACGCCCAACCGACTGAGCCACCCAGGCGCCCCAACCACTTCTTAGAGTCAGTATCCCTCACTGGAAAATCAACAGAGTATGAAAATGAAAACATACCTATCAGACTAGCTAATGTGAAAAAGTTCAACACTTCTATGTATAAGAACATGGGAGGCACAGGCTCTAGTACCTAATGACAATAAATCCCCACAAAACTAACACTCAAAGGTGACCATAGGACACTGCTTACCAAAATGTTCTATTATCTTAACAGTGGCAAACACATTTTCATTCAGTGTTCACTAATGTGTGACTTAAAGCTAACCACACCTGCCATGGAAGGACTGCCCAAGTACCCATCAATTATTACTTAAGGGACTTTGGGCAGGTTTCTTAATCATTCTGGCCTCTCTTTCCTGAATAACAGAACTTACCTTATGAAGTTGCAAAGAGTGAAATGAATGCTACGGACTGAACTGTGTTCCCCAAGATTTGTATGTTGAAGCCCTAACCCACAATGTGATGGTATTTAGAGCTGGGCATTTAGGAATTAAGTAGGTTTAAATGAGGTCTTAGGGTAGGTCCTCATGATGGATTAGTGCCCTTCTAAGTAGACATGTCTCTTTCTCTGCAATGTGAAAACACAGTGAGACAGCAGCCCTCTGCAAGCCAGAAAGACAGGTCTCACCAGAACCCAACCAGGCTAGCGCCCTGGTCTTGGGCTTCCCAGCCTCTAAAATTGTGTGAAATAAAGGTCTGTTGTTTATGCCACCCACCTATGGCATTTTGTTGTAGCAGCTTGAGCAAACTAATACAATAAGTTCATACAGGTAATACACTTAGAAAAATGCTCAGCATTCACCAAATGCTCAAACATTAGCCATTACCAGAAATAGTCCACTGCAATTAAGTTCTACAAAAGAGACTGAGCCAAGGGCACCTGGGTGGTGCAGTCAGTTAAGCTTCTGACTCTTGGTTTTGGCTCAGGTCATGATCTCACAGTTGGTGAGTTTGAGCCCCGCATCGGGCTCTACACTGACAGTGCAGAACCTGCTTGGGATTCCCTCTCTCCCTCTCTCTCTGCCCACCCCCCCCACTCTCTATCTCTCTCTCTCAATAAATAAATAAATAAATAAACAAACTAAAAAAAAAAAAAAAAAAAAAAAGACCGGGGTGCCTGGGTGGCTCAGGGGGTTGAGCAGCTGACTTTGGCTCAGGTCATGATCTCACAGTCTGTGGGCTCGAGCCCCACATCAGGCTCTGTGCTGACAGCTTGGAGTCAGGAGCCTGCTTCAGATTCTGTGTCTCCCTCTCTCTCTGCCCCTCCCCCGCTCATGCTCTGTCTGTCTCTCTCTCTGTCAAAAATAAATCAACATTAAAAATAAAATAAAAAATGAAAAATAAAAAAGAGGGAGGGAGGGAGAGAGAGAGAGAGAGAGAGAGAGAGAGAGAGAGGACTGAGCTAGAACCCAACACTGAATTCTTAAGCTTTGCTTATTTCCTGTGAGGGGAAAATTTTACTCAAACAAAAAACACCCTTCATCCCTCAAAACCAAGCAAACAAAAACTACTATTCAGCAGAACACACAAAAACAGCAAGAATTCATTCAGTCCTTATCGTGTGTCAGGTACTATTTTCTGCCCTTCTAAGGGCTTTTTTTAAAATTTTTTTTTTTTAATTTATTTTTGAGACAGTGAGAGACACAGCATGAGCAGAGGAGGGGCAGAGACAGAGGGAGACACAGAATCCTAAGCAGGCTCCAGGTTCTGAGCTGTCAGCACAGAGCCCGACGTGGGGCTCAAACTCACGAGCTGTGAGATCATGACCTGAGCCGAAGTTGGATGCTTAACTGACTAAACCACCCAGGTGCCCCTTTAAAAAAATTTTTTTTTTAATTTATAAGGGCTTTTAAATGTTAACTTGTTTATGCAATAACTTCTTTCTAGATAGGTCTCCTGAGGCAAAAGAAACAAAAACAAAAATAAAATATTGGGACTACACCAAAATAAAAAACTTATGCACAACAAAGGAAACAATCAACAAAACTAAAAGGCAACCTACTGAACGGGAGAAGATATTTACAAATGACATATTCAATAAAGTGCTAGTATCCTAACTATATAAAGAACTTATAAAACTCAACACCTAAAAACGAAATAATCCAATTTAAAAATGGGCAGAAGACGTGAACAGTCATTTTTCCAAAGAACACACCCAGATGGCCGATGCAGAAAAGAAATTCATCATCACTTATCATTAGGGAAATACAAATCAAAACTACAATGAGGTATTACCTCATGCTTATCAGAAGGCTAAAACCAACAACACAGGAAACAATAGGTGTTAGCTAGGATGCGGGAAAAGGGGAACCCTCTTGCACTCTTGGTGGGAATGCAAACTATGTAGCCATTCTGGAAAACAGTATGGAGGATCCTTGGTTAAAAACAGAATTACCCTACAACCCAGCAATCACACTACTGGGTATTTACTCAGGATACAAAAATACTAATTCAAAGGATACAGGCATCCCTATGTTTACAACAGCATTATCTACAATAGCCAAATTATGGTAACAGCCCAAGTGCCCATCGATTGATAAATGAATAAAGATGTAGTATGTATGTGTATATACACATGTACACACATACATACATACAATGGAATATTACTCAGCTATAAAAAAGAACGAAATCTTGCCATTTGCAAAGATGTGCATGGAGCTAGAGAATAGAATGCTGAGCAAAATAAGTCAGAGAAAGACAAAGACCATCTGATTTCACTCCTGTGTAATTTTTTTTTTTCATACATGAAATTTAAAACCAAACAAAGGGGCAAAAAAGAGAGAGAGGTTGGGGCGCCTGGGTGGCGCAGTCGGTTAAGCGTCCGACTTCAGCCAGGTCACGATCTCGCGGTCCGTGAGTTCGAGCCCCGCGTCAGGCTCTGGGCTGGTGGCTCGGAGCCTGGAGCCTGTTTCCGATTCTGTGTCTCCCTCTCTCTCTGCCCCTCCCCCGTTCATGCTCTGTCTCTCTCTGTCCCAAAAATAAATAAAAAAACGTTGAAAAAAAAAAAAAAAAAAAACAAAAAGAGAGAGAGGCAAACCAAGAAACAGACTCTTAACTTTAGAGAGAACACTGTGACGGTCACCAGAGGGAGGTGGAGGGGGCAAGGATGAAACAGATGATAGGGATTAAGGAGTGCGCCTACTGTGACGAGCACCGGGTGTTGTGTGGAAATGTTGGATCACTGTGTTGAACACCTGAAACTAGTATTACACTTTATGTTAACTGGAACACAAAGAGAAACTTAAAAAGGGGTGCCTGGGTGGGTCAGTCGGCTAAAGCGTCCAACTCTTGATTTCCACTGAGGTCATGATCCCAGGGTCATTGGGACTGGGCCCTGTGCTGGGCTCTGCACTGAGCATGGAGCCTGCTTAAGATTCTCTCTCCCCACCCCATCCCCACTCACCCTGCTTGCACTCTTTCAAAACAAATTGTTTTAATAAAATATTAACTTATTTAATTCTTACTACAGCCCTATTACCTACTGCTACTGTTCCCATTTTAAAAGTGAGGAAACTAAGACCTGGGGAGGTTAAGTGACTTGTCACACAGCTAAGCTGGGTTAAGCCTGGATCTGAATCCACGCAGCCTGGCTTCATAATGTTCCCAACCATCACTCTATATTCTCTCTGTATGTTAACAGTCTACTCCAACACTGACAAAGAACAGTAGTAACTAGATGGATTACACTGGAGTATACCTGAACGTCTTTAATAGGTAAATACCTTTTTAAAACTGAGCCATAACTTGCTTCTTAATGACAGACTAAAATAAGACCCAGCAAGATTACTTGCATATAATGAAATCAAATTTAAAAATGTGTAAAACCAGAGGCGCCTGGGTGGGCTCAGTCGGTTAAGCATCCTACTTCGGCTTACGTCATGATCCCACGACTTGTAGGTTCGAACCCTGCATCGGGCTCTGTGCTGACAGCTCAGAGCCTGGAACCTGCTTCAGATTCTGTGTCTCCCTCTCTCTCTGCCCCTTCCCCTGCTCATGCTCTGTCTCTCTCTCTCCAAAAATAAACATTAAAAATTAAAAAATATAAATAAAAATAAAAATGTGTAAAACCAAAAAGACTAACATAGTTCTTATACCTGCTGCTTTCAAAACCATTATAGGTACACGACAATAAAAAGACTGACCTTAAAAAAAAACAACAGAAAAAAGGATGACCAAAAACATTTACAAAGAGAAAACATCTTAGGAATAGTAGTTCAAAGTTGAAAAGTACAAAAACAATGGAGAAAAATATCTCTCAACAGAATCTAACATTTACTAATGCAATGGCTGGAAAAATAAAAAGAAAAATGAAGAGATCTGTCTATGAAAATAACATCAGTTTACAAATGTGCAATCAATTCAGGTTTACTTATATGAATTTATTAAATGTGCATGATTCAATGTGCAAGCCTGAATAATGTGAATATTTTGAAACGGACACTGTTGTAACACGCATGTTAAAAACACTCTTGAATGAGCCAGTCCATTTTTTGATAAGTGGCAGTACAAAAAGATTACATTTTGTTGATGGCACAATGTTCCTTGAAGTGAATATTAGCTTCTAAGGCAGTGCCCTAAATTTCAAGGATTAAAATCACATTATATAAAGAGAGCTGTTCCTGATACAGATGTGATACAATTGTGCACAGTGCTGAGGAAGAAAAAAGGCTGTGTGAAGCACTATCCCAAAGGCAAAGATGCCATGTACACTCTACCCTACAGCAACTTTTCCATGGGAAAGCAATTCAGTGAAAAGGAATTATAAAGAAATATAGAGAGAATGCTTTTAATTTAGAAGAAAAGAATATGAACCAATACACATGATTTAAAACAGTGCCCTATACTTCAATAAATGGTGCTGGGAAAACTAGACAGCTACATGCAAAAGATGAAACCGTCTGGAAAACAGGATGAAGGTCCCTCAAAAAAAAAAAAAAAAAAAAAAAAGATGAAAATAGACCACTTTCTCACACCACACACAAAAATAAAGTGAAAAGGGATTAAAGGCCTAAGTGTCAGACCTGAAACCATAAAACTCCTAGAAGAAACCACAGGCAGTAATTTCTTTGACATTGGCCATAGAAACATTCTTCTAGATGTCTCCTCAGACAATTGAAACAAACGTGAAATTACACTATTGAGACTACACCAAAATAAAAAGCTTTTATGCAGCAAAGGAAACCATCAACAAAACAATACAGCAACCTACTAAATGAAAGAGGATATTTACAAACCATATACCCAATAAGGGGTCAATATCCAAAATACAGGATATTAAACTAGAATCCTCAATAAACTTCTCATATACTAATTTTCGTTCTGAATACCAGATTTATTAACCCTTAACTTACTTATTAAAACCAAGTCCTTAGATATATGAAGAAATTAACGTTTAAAGTAATGGATACAATTTTATCTTCAGAACAAAGAACTGCAACTTTTGGATCCATTCCAAAAGCCACCTTGAGTGCCATTAAGACTCACTTTGGCCTGCAGAACCAACTTGTTTACCATTTTTAGCGCAAGATAAACTCCCTCCCTCCTACTTCTCTCTCTCTCTCTCTCTCTCTCTCTCTCTCTCACACACACACACACACACACACACACAGGACTTCAAAATTACAATGATATAAATGGAAAACAATCATTAGGAAAACATTAGGAATTTATACAGGGCAATATGCTTACAGTATCTTACATGAGAAATGTTTTGCAGTTTATACTCTTTTAAGTGCATTATTTTATTAATTCATCCATCATGAGCAGATGAAATTATCTCTATTTAAAAAAAATTTTTTTTAACATTTATTTATTTTTGAGAGACAGAGAGAGGCAGAGTATGAGTAAGGGAGGGGCAGAGAGAGAGGGAGACAGAATTCGAAGCAGGCTGCAGGCTCCGAGCTGGCAGCACAGAGCCCGATGCCAGGCCCGAACTCACAAACCGCGAGATCATGACCTGAGCTGAAGTCAGACGCTCCACCGACTGAACCACCCAGGCGCCCCGAAATTATCTCTATTTTAAAGATGAGAAAGCCAAGGTTAAGAAAGTTAGCTTGAGACAGTTAGCTTGAGGTCAAGTTAGACATTTCACTAAGTGGCAAAGCCAGGACTTAAATTAGGACTACCTGTTCCTAGTTCAGGGTCTCTAAAACCCCAACTAGGATTGGCCAAATTTAGAAATCAAACAAAGTATGTAAAAAGGGTATGCAAGACTAAAAAGAACAAGAAGGATTTTATTATGAAGATCATTAATCATTTGCTAATGCACCAGTGAAATACCTATGCCAAGCCCCTAATCTGAGCAATTAAATCTCTCTAGGCCAGTCATCAAGACTTTCAAAAGATGTCCACAGAATTCTAACATGCACCAGGGTTGAAAATTTCAGATCTCCATTAGATGATACAAATGGCAACAGTGCATTACAAACACGTTTTTCAATTATTTTTATTTTTACATTTTCCTATGAATAATCATCAGTTCTTAATTAGACATAGTGACAAAATTTAATAAAACCCAAAGTGCTGACCTTAAAGACCTCAGTATTAGCTATAAGAAAGGTGTATAACTCTACATTAAGAGTAACCACACAAAAATGTTTTAAAAAAAATCTGTTCTAGTTGATACTTAAGAGTATTCAGTTAAAATGTACAGCCTTCAGTTTGTGCTATTAAGAACACTTAAAAATCATTATATTCATCTGAAGGAAAAAAAATCCAACAACTTTTTGTACAATACTACATCTAAGTTGCATTCATGTTGGAATCAGAATCTTTACTATACTAAAAATAATAATTAAAAATAACAGTTGTACTGAAGGGACAAATTTGATGGCAATTTGTACCGAAAATCATTTTAAAAACACTGGATACTGAACCAATCTTACCTTTTGTAGACTTGTTGGATTCAACTGAGTTTTGTCAATTATTTTTATTGCAACCTAGAAAAAAATAAATAAATATTACAGGTTTTAAGAATTTGGTAATTATAAACTAACTGGTAATAGTTTTATAAATGCCCAAACATGTGGGCATTTACCTAAAAAACTAAAACTCAACTAGTTATAATAATATTTTATACTTTAGAAATATTTTTTAATTGAAAAGAGGGGCTTCATGCAAATACGAGTATTGTTAGAACATTTATATTTAAGTTACTTATAGACATGGGGAGAAACATCTCCCACAAGGTAGAGACAGAGAAAGAAAGAGAGATTATACAATGAAAACACTTCTAAAAATAGAGGACAATGAAGCAACTCTCCCATTCCCTATTTACCAATACTTAATTTTTTTTTTAATTCCCCGGGGTGGGGGTGGGGGTGGGGGTGGTTGCACCGTTCCTGGAGGTACTGCAATACCAGGGGGATGTGTGGAGTGGATGGAGCAAGCTCCTATTTCACCTCCTAGTTCCAAAAACCCATTTAATATATTGTCCTCCGATAGAGGACATATCAGCTATTAAACTGATAAGAAACAGATACTACGCTTGATCTTAGCCAAAAGGCTGAGAAGCAACCCAGTATTTTAATTTCATCTGACTCTGACAAAATTGATCTGATCCAAGGGCAGGAAGTACAGCTTTTACACATTTATACAGCCCAGAATGCCTTGCTCAGAGTGTCTTACACACACTAAGAGCTTGATAATTGAGTAAATATACGAACCAACAGGTTGGATTCAATCTGAAAACTTTAAAAACATTAAAAGAAAAAAAAAGAAAGAAAGAAAAGCCCTTTAGGTAGTTAAAGAAGGAAAAGGGACTAGTTCCAGAACAATCTGTAGGCTAACCAAGTGAAACATGTACAGCGGCAAAAAATGGGTCACCCAGGAGCCTTTGTTCAGAAAGGGGTGAGTAAACCCCAAGCAGTCTAAAAACAAGCCACTAAGATACAGGAAGAAAGAACTATAGCTTCTAGTTATATGTGTTTATCAATTAAAAAAAATCAGTTTTACTAATATTTACTAAATGGACCTATAGCAGCATCCTTATCTGGTAGGCTGTCATTACCAAAATAAAAGGATTTCTAGGAACTACACATATCCAGAATGAGGGGAGAGGGTGACAGTAGGGGATGGAAGGGAATATAAGTGAAGAGAGAAACTTTGCCATGAACTGAGGAACATAATTAACTCAGCTTTGCATGTGACATCCAGAAAAACAATGACCTCACCCCACATTGACGATGCTGTTCCTACTGTGCATCCTTCAGGACACAGATCCAGTAAGAAGCACCAATGAAGAAAGGGACTATAGTCAAAGTCTGGGGAAAGTGCTTGAAGATTCTCTATGTCAATGGTGCTCCAACTTTTTGTCGCCCTTTACACCCTTAAAGATTACTGATGATCCCAAATGTGGATTATATCTATCAATATTTACCTTATTACAAATGAAAACTGAGAAATGTAAAAATAAGTATTGAACGTAATAACATTCATTTCAACTAATAAGATTCAACAAATGGTGCTGGGAAAACTGGATATCCAAGAAGTTGGACTCTTACCTAACATCACCTACAAAAATTACTGCAAAGTGGATCAAATATCTAAATGTAAAATTTAAAACTATCAAACTCTTGGGACACCCAGTCAGCTCAGTCAGTAGTAGAACATGCAACTCTTGACCTCAGGGTTGTGAGTTCAAGCTCCACGTTGGGTGTGGAGCATACTTAAAAAAAAAAAAAAAAAAATTGTAAAGAAAACAGCAAAAAACTATCAAACTCTTAGAAGAAAACATACAACAAAAGCTTCACAACACCTGACTGAGCAATGGTTTCTTGGATGACACAAAAGGCACAGGCAACAAAAGAAAAAACCCAGCCAAATCAGACTATAAAATTTTTAAATTTTGTGCATCAAAAGACAGTATCAACAGAGTATAAAAAGGCAACACAGAGAATGCTAGAAAATATGTGCAAATCAAAGATGTGATTTGCACATCTTTGTGCAAACATATAGAGCATACAGAGAACTCCTAAAGCTCAACAACAAAAACCAAATTTAAAAATGGGTGAAAGACTTAAAGAGACATTTATTCAAAGAAGATATACAGTGGATATCTCAAACAATGCAAGGTTTCAGGGTACCACCCCTCTCCAGCACAAATATCAATGATAGCTTTTGACTCCCCCAAAACTTAAGTACTAAAAGCCTACTGTTGAGCTGAAACCTTACCGATAACAGTCGATTAATACATATTTTGTACGTTATGTGTATTCTTAAACTAAGCTAAAGAAAAGAAAATCTCATTAAGAAAATGATACGAAGATAAAATATATTCATAGTACTGTACTACTTACTGCATTTATTGAGAAATATCTATGTATAAGTAGACCTGCACAGTTCAAGCCGTGTGGTTCAAGGGTCAACTGTACAAATGGCCAGTAAGCACATAAAAAAGATACTTAACATCACTGATCATTAGGGAAATGCAAATCACAACTACGAGATGCTACTTCACACCCATCAAGATGGCTATTATAAAAACAAACAAACAAACCTGTAAGAAAACAACAAGTTGTAAGGATGTTGGGAAACTGGAACCCTGTGCACTGTTGGTAGGAATGTAAAATGGTACAGCTGTGGAAAACAGTATACAGTGCCTCAAAAACATTAAAAATAGAATTACCATATGATAGAGCAATTCCATTT
This sequence comes from Panthera onca, assembly GCF_046562875.1. NCBI lineage: Eukaryota > Metazoa > Chordata > Mammalia > Carnivora > Felidae > Panthera > Panthera onca. Next base: position 144,309,956 of record NC_138344.1, on the reverse strand, counting down.
CTGGGTATGTACCCAGAAAGCAGGGACTTAAATAGATACTTGTACAGCCGTGTTCATAGCAGCATTATAAGCTGCTATGCTTATAATGCTTATAATGCTCACAATAGCTAAGACATGGAAGACACCCTAGCATCCACTAAGTGATGAATGGGTAAGTCTAATGTGGTGTCTCATACAGTAGAGTATTATTCAGTCTTAAAAAGGGAAGAAATTTTGAAACATGCTACAGCATGAATGAACCTTGAGGACACTATGCTAAATGAAGTAAGCCAGACACAAAAGGACAAATACTATATGCTTCCACTTTATGAGGTTCCTAGAAAGTTCACATTCATAGACACATAAAATAGAATGGGGGATGCCAGGAGATGAGGAAAGGAAAGAATGGGGAGTTAGTGTTTAATGGGTATAAAGTTTCAGCTTTACAAGATGAAAAAAGGTCTGGAGATACATGAAGGTGATGGCGGCACATTATAAATGTATTCAAAACTACTGAAACATACACTTAAAACCAGTTAAAATGGTAAATATTATGCTATGTGTATTTTATCACAATAAAAAAAACTGGGAAAAAAGCCCATTATATGTTAATATAAATAACATCAGTTTGAAATTTTCATATATCCTTCTGTATTCAATCTGTTGTGATACCACACATCATAGAGCCTCTGAAAAATTTTACTTTACATTCATGAGAAAGAGTGGAAAAAGTAATGTCTTAATAGTATTACAAAAATAGCTTAGACTTTGCAGACCCCCTAAAATGTTCTCGGAGAAATCTCCAGAAATCTCTTCATATTAACACTTAAAAAAAAAAAAAAAAAACCCAAAAAACCAAACTACCCTGCTTCACTTGGTCTAAAGTCTCCATCGCCTAAGTTATTTGATCACTACCTATGAACCCATTAATCTCCAGAGGGGCTAAAGAAACACTGCCAACAAGGCATGTCTGACCCTGGAGTGGAAGGACCCACCACCTCATCCCATCCTCACCTGGGGAGGTTAAAAAAAAAAAAAAAAATCAGAATTGGAGGAGCAGAGAGTTAGCATGTTATGTGCTTGAAAAAAGCAAAGACAGAATTCTAATTCTGTATTCGGAAAATCGAGGTCTTGATGGAAACTACAGTAAATAAAGCGAAAAGGAAATACTGGTGGCTGGAATATACAAACAATGACCACTCTGTTCATATCTCACTTGGTGACTGCCTTACTATTATAACCCTAGCACACTACCAGGGACATAAATAGCATTTAATAAATGCCTCCTGCATTGATGTGAGGCCCTGAACCTCCATAATCAGTGAGCACACACATTAGAGATAGAGACAGAGGAGTGAAGAAATAGGATTTCTGGTGTTTTAACAGATATCAGTGTGATTTTAAAATTACATTATTTTTTTTGGTTAATATTTATTTTTGAGAGAAAAAGAAGAGTGAGGCAGAGCACAGGAGGGAGAGGGGCAGAGAGAGAGGGAGACACAGAATCCAAAGCAGGCTCCAGGCTCCCAGCTGTCAGCACAGAGCCTGACGCAGGGCTTGAACACACAAACCATGAGATCAAGACCTGAGCCGAAGTCGGACACAACTGACTGAGCCACCCAGGCGCCCCATAAAAATTACATTATTTTAAAGTTTAATGAATTAATTTTATTCAAATTTTACTTTCGTAAGTAATTTTGTGTGGCATCTATAGATCTCCCAATTTCCAAAGAAATCATACTATTCTTTTCTGCCCACCATTCTGTTTTCCTCCCCCTTCTCATGGCCAGATCTAGTACATACGCTGCCTTTCTGGTTCTTCTTCCCTCTGATCTTCTGAGACCTGGTTTCTATTCTCACGACCAGGCTCTTGATCACTAGCCACTTTTGGCTCTGTTCAGTATCTGTCTTTTACTCTAAAGATTCTATTAAGCATTTTCTTTTTCAAATACTGCTATTCAAATAGTATTTAAAGCAAAAACAGGAGCAAAAATATGTCTCATTCACCTAAATCAAACTGTAGAAGAGAGTCATTTTATTAAAAGTAAGTGTCTTAGAGTGAAACACTGTCATTTAACATGATGGTGTATGTGTGGCAATGAAGCCTGAGAGGGAAGTTCCTAATCCCCTCTTCCTTTCCAGCTCCTTGCTGGGATGACTCAACTACCAAAATAACCTTGGCCCAGAGCTGGAGCCTGCAGGAGAGTTCTGACCTTGAGGTCAATAAAAAAGGCAATTGTGGGGGCATCACCAGGTGCCTGAGAAAGATAGAGACTGTAGAGAAGAACACACACACACACACACACACACACACACACACACACACACCCCAAGGTCATGGAGTTTTCTGGAGGTTTTTTTGGGGGGGTTGGGGTGGGGGAGGGCATGCATAGCAAAAGCCAAGGGAGTTCACTAGGCGAGGAAAGAGGAGTGTCCCTGCCACTTGTTGTGTAAAGTTCTGGGAAATTCCATTTTTCACCCTGATGCCAGAAACAAAGTGGAAAATTACAAAATAGGGATAAAGACAGCTCATACATGAGAAGGACTTCCCCAAGCATATGTCACCCTAGCTGGCCCCACAAACCTATAGCAAACACCGACCAGAGAAATAAATATCCTTATCTTCCACTTCCTGTCAATTTTCTACTGGTCAAAAGGCCCCAATATCCTGCTCCTGACATGCATTAAAGCATCCACAAACACTAAAAGAGCAGGCAAAAAAACAATCCCAAGTCCTTTAAGAGAATGCAGTAGCCCAGAAGGATGAATTATTAGTCAGCTCAGGCCACCATAGCAAAAATGGCATAGGCTGAATGGCTTAAACAACAGAAATTTCTTTTCTCACAGGTTAGGAGGCTGAAGTCTAAGATCAGAGTCTGACCAACACAGTCAGTTCCTGGTGAGGTTTCTCCTCTGGGCTTGCAGACGGCTCCCTTCTCACAGTGTCCTTACATGGTAGAGAGGAGCCAAGCTCTCCGGTGTCTCTTCCTATAAGGACACTTAACCTACTGGATCAGGACCCTACCTTTGTGACCTAATTTAACCTAACTACTTCCACAAAAGCCCTATCTCCAAATACACAGGGGGTTAGGATTTAATATATGATATTGAAAGACACAATTCAGTCCATAGCAATGAACACCAAGCCAAACAACTACAGTACTTGACTACAAAATAACTCCAAATTAAAACATAAGGCACAACACATGGAAGAATGTCACAAACATAAAGTGCAGTGAAAGAGGCAAACACAAAATATATACCACAATTCCATTAATACAATGTTAAGAAAAAAAAAAATATCTACGGTGCTAGAAGTCAGGATAGTGGTCACCTTGGGAAAGAAGGGCAGACAGGTGATTAGAAGATAGAAGGGAAGCTTCCAGAGTTCAAGTCATAGTATAGTTTTGCCCTGGGTCGTGGTTATGCAAATGTGTTTACTTTGTGCTAATTCATCAAGGTGTACACTTACAATGTGGGCACTTTTTCTGGCTGTGTGTTGTATTTCAATAAAGAGTTTATTTTTTAAAAAGTCAATCACGACTCTAAATAACCATAATGAAAAAAACAGTAGGTAATGTTTAAAACTGAAAAATAAGTAAGAGCATGCCATGTGTCAACTATACTTCAATAAAAACAATTTTTAAAGAACAAAAGCATGTTAAAGATATAGTAGTAAAACCTAAAGAATCAGTTTATATTGTACACCTAAAACTACTATAACACTGAATGTTAACTAACTAGAATTAAAAATAAAACTTAAAAAAAAAAAGGAATCTGTTTAGGACTGAAAAGTGACTATCTTGGAAGAGTAGGGAATGGAGGTGGGGGATCAAGGGACACTTTTTTTTAAACAAGCCTGTACTCTTTAAACTGTGTAATATATAACTTGAATAAGTAAGCAGATGTGGGGCACCTGGGTGGCTCAGTCAGTTAAGCATCTGACTCTTGATTTTTCCTCAGGTCATGATCTCATGGTGCATGAGTTCAAGTCCTGCAGTGGGCTCTGTGCTGACAGCACGGAGCCTGCTTGGGATTCTCTCTCTTTCTCCCTCCCCCCACCCGCCCCTCCCCCCCTCAAAATAAATAAATAAATGATTTTTCATAACCATAATGAGACATTTGGTTAAAGATAGCATCATATACATTTCTCTCTTCTCCCACCTGATGGCCCAACTAAAAAATAAAGAATGACAAATAATGGCAAAGAGAATGAAAGAGGTACCATCAGTATACAAGCGACTTTAAACAATTTCTGGAAAATAAAAATCTGAAGCACATGTGGCAGGGTGCATACAAGCCTAGGGTGTACTCAAAGAAGGCTACAATCCATGAAAAACTTAACTGAGGAAATCACTTTGTGCTGTGTATGTGGAAGGTCCCAAGCTACATAAGAGCAACTTTCCTACTGGCTACCTGGAAGCTAAGCTGGGCACTTGACCAGCAGCTTCCATAAACCCCATCCTATGTAGAGGGCTCTCAATTTGCTTCCTAGTGCTCCCCTCTTGAAAACATTAACAGTGAATCAAAAACCATCAGATATACAAGGAAAGCCTATGACTTTCCCTAATACCCTTCTCCATGTATCTGTTCAGGGAAAACACCAGATAACGGAGTCTTCTCTTTCAAAAACAGAGACAGTTGATTATTGTTGGGTATGGTAATTATGTTCTATAAAGCCACTGTGAACACTGAATCAGCAAATACTGGAAGCACTGTTCCTAGAAGAAATACAGAGTTAGGCTCCTTTGGGCCCCGGATCATAAAAATTTTCACCAACTGATCAATATAACCTTGTTTTATGTGTGTTTCTCTTTAAGGACACCTTATTTACTACATATCATTGATTCGTTAACATAGAATTCTCAGCCAACAGCAGAATTTAATTCACATCTGAATGAGGCTTATCTAACATATGTGTTTTCTTTATCAGGCACAACACAGCCTTGCACTTAGAAACACTGGCCAGGCGGCCCCTGGGTAGCTCAGTCGGTTAAGCATCAAACTTCAGCTCGGGACATGATCTCACAGTTCCTGGGTTCGAGCCCTGTGTCGGGCTCTATGCTGACAGCTTAGAGCCTGGAGCCTGCTTCGGATTCTGTCTCCCTCGCTCTCTGCCCCTCCCCCACTCATGCTCTGTCTCTCAAAAAATAAAATAAAATAAAAAACCCACAAAACACTGGCTAGTACTTCAGGCCAACCCTTGGGGGCCATTTTAAACAGCAAAGTTGACAACAAAAAGCACAAAAATGCAAAAAACACGGACTACACAGACCACAAAAAGAGCATTTGTTTATAGTATGAAAGCTGAAACAAGGCAGAGAACATCATCACCTTGTTGGAGCTCAACTGGGGATGCACACATTGGGCAATTCAAACTTTCTGATGCTTTGTGCATGTCCACAAATACTGCAAAAGCACCACAAGTATTGATTCTGGAATTACAAACAAATTGTAGTGAGTAGGTGAATTTACAAATAAGATCAACCATATCTGTCCTAGAGATGGGTGATGGTGAAGGTTGCACAACAATGCAACTGTACTTAATGCCACTGAACTGTACACTTAAAATGGTTAAGATTGTAGTTTTGTTATATACATTTTATAATAAAAGAGTGTAACAACTGTGTGATTAAGTGATTCTTAATTTGTACAAATTGGGTTAGGCGAGGCTTTTCTCTTTTTCTGCACACTAACCGTAAATACTCCACCTTCAGATTATACTAAAAGCCAGATGATCATCTTTATACTTTTCAGTTATATCTGTTATTGGAATATGAGGCTCTTTTGCCCTTCGGCTTGCTTGCTCGCTTCCAGGTCTACTACTATTCATTTCCAACTGAAGCAAATTGTTCTGGGTATTAACACTTTTTGGCAGTCACTATAGTTGTTTTGAATACACGTTCAATTAATCATGCCCCCTCCTGCCACCAAATTCCTACTTGTTGAGTTTTAGCATAGTATCAGAGAACAATATTTGCAATCATCCCAAAGAAGAATTAAGATACTCCTCTCTTCTAGCTACCGTTTCCGTATGAGGTTAGATTTTCTTCATCAACTTCAACTGAAAGAGTATACGGACGCAATTTGAATGCAGAAGAATGTATGAAAAATCCAGCTACCTTATATTAAGCCAGATACTAAAGAGATCTGCAAAAATTAAAACAATGTCACTCTTCTCAATAACTAGCTTTGAACAATAGAGTCTCTTTTCATAAAAATGTTATTTATATTAAATATAATAGGTCTGTCATTACTTTAAGTGAATTAATAAATACTTGAACTTTTTTAGTGTTAACTTCTAGTACAGTAAATATCAATATATATAACCCATGTAAACAAACACTTTTGGGGAGTCCTCACGTTGAGAGGTCTAAAGGCAACCTGAGGCACAAGGAGCAGAAGGACTGTTCTCCCCAGCGCAGCTGTGCACAGCCACTAAGCCTACTCGGAGGACCATGCGGAGGCCTGGAAAACTGCTTTGGAGGAAATTCTGAGGGACAAGACCCAGGATACAAAATTAGGACCAAAAATATATTGCAAAAACATGCATATAAATATGGAGAATATACAAAAATAAAAATGGTATTCAGAAATGGTCACTGTGGTATTTTTTTCCTCTTCCAACTCTCCGAAGGCCATCTTCACCCACACAAAAAGTTGTGACTAAAATATATGACCATTAATCTAAAGTCGCAAGAAGCGGAACACATCCCAGGATGAAGTACTATGGTTTTATCATTCTTACAATCAATGACAAATGATAAACGAGGCTCCAGATCCAACTTTCCCCTTCTGGCTCCTTCAGTGCAGGAGGCAGGACACAGATGTGAGGAGGTTAACGACAGTCAAGGCACAAAGGCACAAGTGCACAGTAACAGGTTGAGAAGACAATAGTGGAAAAGATAGTTCAATAATTTTCTGAAAGAGAACAGAGAAAACTGTAACCAGAAACAACATGATTTGCCCAAAGGGCTCCAGATGGGCTTCAAACTTAGGAGGTTCTGAGAAACCACAAGCAACATTGGAGCTACTAGTAGGGCTAATTACAAGGTCAAAAGTCTGTATACACAATGTCTACTGCTCCCCAACCCACCCAATAACCACTGGTTCCTTTTACTTTTTTTTTTTTTATCCACTGGTTCTTTAGAGGCTGCAAATGTATTCTGTGGAGAAGATGATGAGGTTCTGGACTCAAGGTGAATGGGCCCAGCAGAGGACAGGAAGGAGGCATGGACATGAAACGGAAAATGAAGGGTCAGACTGCCACAGAGGGGTTGGACCACCAGCTCCTCCCAGGCAGAAGAGAGGATTCTCATTTAAAGAAACGAAATGGCCCCACGAGAAGAGATCTAAAGACTGGGGTCCTCCAATAAAAGCACCAGAAGACTTCCAAAAGGAAAGCTCTGTGGTCAAACATATCCTATGCATGCAAACTCAGCTTCTGATCAGCTTCTGAAGGCTCCAACTTAAATACAAACAGATAACCAAACATTACCAGATTCCAAAGAAAGTCTCTGTATGAAAGACAGTTACCAAGCAAGAATCCCAGAGAAAAGAGATACAGTGCAAGGAGCAAATTCTATTTAAAAAAAAAAAAAAAAGAGGAAAGTCTTTACCATCCTCACAGGGAGTTAACAGAAGAAATAGCATTCATGACCACAGAAATGGATGCTATACAGACAAATAATCAGTGCACAAGAAAGAGTTGGGAGGAGGAAGAGGGCATACATAGGGACACACATACACACAAATTTAAACAGAAAGCTGGGAAAATGAAACTAAAGACATTCCCCAGAAAATAAAATAGAAACACAGAGAATTTTTTTTTCCCCAGAAAAAAATCAAGGTTCTTTTCCAAGATATCTTACTAATCTCTGATTAATAAGAATTACAGAATAAAGACTTTTAAATAATAAATAAAATGAGACAATTCTCCAGAACTGAAAGACAAGAATCTCCAAATTGAAAGGGTCCAATAAGCAGCCAAGAACAATGAATGAAGACCAACTCCTTGGTACCTCACTGTGAAATTTCTGAACAGCAAGGATAAATGTGAAGAGTCTAAAAAGCTTCTAGAGAGGGGAAGAAGAAGTCACATACTTAAGCCACTTACATTGTTATACTCTAACCTCTGCAACTACCAAGATATGAAATCTCTTTATGACCTTAACTTTGAGTTTCCCACTTTCTAATCACCTCCTCTATGGTTCCCACCCACTCAATCTAGAACTCCAACCAATAACTGAGACCCCTGGGTGGCTCTGTGGGTTAAGTGTCCGACTCCTGGTTTCGGCTCAGGTCATGATCTCACGGCTTCATGGGTTCACACCCCATATCTGACTTTGCACTAGTAGTGCAGAGCCTGCTTGGGATTCGCTCTCTCTCTGCCCCTCCCCCATTTGCACTGTCTCTGTCTCTCTCAAAATAAATAAATAAACTTAAAAAAAATTAGAACTCCAGTAACTATTTGAACTCACCAGGATCCATAATCCACTGGTCCCACCATCTTCTTATGGATTGTCTTCCCACTCAAGTTATTTCCTATTCAAATCTGTAGTCCTTCATTGTAATCATTCCCTTAGATATTCCAAATCAATGCCCTTGCTCTGTTCCCATTTCACTACACTTAGTGTGACAAAAACCCCAACCACCTACAAATGCCAGGCTTGTGTCTGGGGTACCTGGATGTTGCTGGAGAGTAATTTCCAGCCACGGTGCCTATCCCCACTTTAAATCCATGATCGCTAACTTCAGGGAAGCCTTAAGGCTGCCTGGCAATTCTTCTAGTCCGTTCACTCTCCTGCTTGCCTGGTAATTACTATAACCTCTCACATGTCTAACACCTCCTGTCTCCTTGATAATCACACTCTTAGCTGATGATTTTGCTTTCCATTTTACTGAAAAAATAGCTGTGATGAGAAGAAAACTTCCACAGGCTCCCATACCACCATACAGAGCCCCTCACCTGCACCTATACAAGTATCCTCTATCTTTCTCCTGTTTCTATGGAACAACTGTCCACATCAAGGCCAACGCCTCCACCATCTCCTCTCATTCACTCAAATATCTCTCTGATAGCACCATCTTCCCTTTCTGTCAGATTATCCCCATTAATTGATAAACATGTTGGTATTTTGCCCATCCTTTAAAAAACAGTTTGGCCTGACAGCTCCCTGTAGCTACCCTTCTGTATCTTCATTACATGGTGGCAACATAAATCTATACAACTGTTACAATTCAGAAGACTGTACGTCAAAGGAAAAAGATGTATAATTTAAAAAATAGCAAAAACTTGCTTAATTTTGATGTCCAAAATGAGAGTTCAAAAGGTGCCCAGATACAAGATGTTATACAAATGTTACAGCATTTCCTTAACAACTAAGGAAAAAATTCCATTCACAACAGCAAAAAAATTTTTAAATACTCTGGAATGGACTTAAGAATTATGTAAAAGTATTCACCTACTCAATAAAATTTATTTGTAACCCCCTTGAAAAAGAATTATGCAAAAACTTAGATGAAAAAAATTACAAACTCTGAAAACAAAATTGAGACACATTTCATATTCCTGTATAGAAAGGTTTGGTATCATAAAATAGCAAATTTCCCCCAGATCAGCTTACAAATTCAGTTAATTCCTATCAAAATTGATCTTACCGAATTTCCACTAAGACTATTTTTGGAACATGGCATCTTGATTCTAAAGTTCATTTAACACAGCAAATGGCAAGAAGAGATATGAAGTTTTTAAAAAATAATAATCCGTGGGAATGCAAGATGGTGCAGCCACTCTGGAAAACAGTATGGAGGTTCCTCAAAAAACTAAAAATAGAACTACCCTACAACCCAACAATTGCACTACTAGGCATTTATCCACAGGATACAGGTATGCTGTTTCGAAGGGACACAGGCACCCCCATGTTTATAGCAGCACTATCAATAAGAGCCAAAGTATGGAAAGAGCCTAAATGTCCACCAATGGATGAATGGATAAAGAAGATGTGGTATATATATACAATGGAGTATTACTCGACAATCAAAAAGAATGAAATCTTGCCATTTGCAAGTGGGTGGATGGAACCAGAGGGTATTATGCTAAGTGAAATTAGTCAGTCAAAGAAAGACAAAAATCATATGACTTCACTCATATGAGGACTTCAAGAGACAAAACAGATGAACATAAGGGAAGGGAAACAAAAATAATAAAAAAACAGGGAGGGGGACAAAACAGAAGAGACTCATAAAGATGGAGAACAAACTGAGGGTTATGGGAGGGGTTGTGAGAGGGGGGATGGGCTAAATGGGTCAGGGGCACTAAGGAATCTAATCTTGAAATCACTGTTGTACTATATGCTAACTAATTTGGATGTAAATTAAAAAAAAATAAAAAATTAAAAAAAAAAAAAAAAGAATAATCCTCAGAGCACTTAACCTACTCTAAAACATCAAAACGTACAATTCAAAGCTGCCATAATAAAATTACCGTAGTATGGGTACAAGACTAAATAAATAGATCAGACATTAACCAAAAGACATATACGGGAATTTGGTAAGTGAAAGCAGGTATCTTCAACCGGGGGAAAGAACAGATGATCCCAGGACAAGTGATAAACCACATGGGGGAAGAAAAATTAAAGCCCTACACTTCATACCAATCCCCCAAAATATATACCAAATGAATTAAACATTCAAATGGGATCCACAGGACTATTTGAAGAAGATACAGAGCCACTTTTTAAATCTTGGGGCAAAGTAACTAAACCTTTCTTACCAAGTCATGAAACTCAGATTAGACATGAAACCCAGACAGATCAGACTGATGTATGAAACACATAACGGGTTTAAATCATTAAGATTTAAACGGGAAAAGAAAAATGGATAAAGGACACAAATAGGAAACCTATTTTAAAAAGAAAATATGAATGACAAAAATACATGAAAATATCAATCTGTTACCAAAAAGAAGCTTGCAAAAAAACACATTTTTTTTTGTCCATCAGATAAAAATGATCTATGTAGTATTAGTAAGGGTGCAGAAAAATGGATACTTTCATTCACTTTGATAGGATAATAAAATGCTGTAAAATTTTCTCAAAAGCAATTCACCAGTACCTATTACAATATCAAATATTCATCCTTTTTGACCTGGATATCCACTTGTAGGAATTTATCCCACAGAAACACTTAAGCAGAGTAGAGAGTTAAGAAACTTTCACTGCAGATGCTTACAGTAGCAAAAAATCAGAAACCACTCAAGGCCCACTGACAGGGATAAACCACAGCAACAGCACACACGTGTAAGACAGAATGTGTCAGATCTATGAGCACTAAGATCCAGACACAGTCAGATATGTTACTAAGAAAGTTACCATTATAAAAAAAAAAAAAAAAAAAAAAGTTACCATTATATCCATGAGTCTCTTTTTGTTAAAATAAACAAAAAGTTAGTATCTATATAAAATACTGTGAGAACCTACACCAAACAAGTGATCCTCTTTGAGAAGAGAAATTTCAAGGAACTTGTACTTCCTACATAATGAATTTCCAGACTATAGAAATATAAATATTACATTTTCTAGGATTCTGGGTGATACCTACAGTAAGGGGGTGGGGATTGAGTAAAATAGTTTATTTTATTTTATATATTTTTTAATTTTTTTTAACATTTATTTACTTCTGAGACACAGAGAGATAGAGCATGAGAGGGGGAGGGGCAGAGAGAGAGAGACACAGAATCCAAAGCGGGCTCCGGGCTCTGAGCTGTCAGCACAGAGCCCGACGCGGGGCTTGAACTCACAAACCGTGAGATCATGACCTGAGCCGAAGTCGGTCGCTCAACCGACTGAGCCACCCAGGCGCCCCTAAAATAGTTTAATTCAAAGTTAAAAAAAAAAAAAAAAAAAAAGAAGAAGAAAAACTTTAAGTCACTCTGCTAGTCAGATTCAAGCTTTTCTGGCAAGAGAACCTACCAGATGTAAATACAGTAGGCCAAACTACAGCTAAGGAAAAAGTGAGAGGGTCTGTCTGGCCCATTCCTCTTCCAACCCACCATCTGCCCATGTGAGGAAACTGGCCAAGCAACCACCTAGAATTGTGGGGACTAAACTCAAGAAGTCTTGAGTTTCAGAAAGCTCTGCTCAGGGACAGCAAGGCAAGACCCTCCTCCACTCATGCTGTTCATGGACTCGAAAAGCAGCCCAGGGACATTCATAACAAGGAGTACTGACCATGGATTTGTAACCAAGTTGAGATGGAACGTGAACAGGCAAACTTTTGGTTCAAGTCTGTACTTAATATTCCAGTTAGTGTGGACCTAGGCTTCCAGTCTTCTTCAGCTCCCAGCACACATGGAAAACGGGAATATCCGGAGGGCACACTGCAGCAGAGGCTGCTTCCAGACGAATGACTGGCCCCTGGCCCTGCTCCAGCAGCCCCGGGCATGGTGGGCTGAGGGCATCAATGCCATGACACGTCAGTAATGCTGTCATGGCATATCTATCAGGAGGCTCTGGTACAGGGAAAGCATTTCTTTAAAAAGCTTCCTTCAAAAGTATCATTACAGGGGCACCTGGGTGGCTCAGTCGGTTAAGCGTCCAACTTCAGCTCAGGTCATTATCTCATGGTTCATGAGTTCCAGCCCCACATCGGGCTCTCTGCTGACAGCTCAGGGCCTGAAGCCCGCTTCTTCGGATTCTGTGTCTCCCTCTCTCTCTGCCCCTCCCCCGCTCACATTCTGTCTCTCTCTCTCAAAAATAAACAAACATTAAAAATAAATAAATAAAATAATGAAGTATCATTACAATCATTCAACATATATTTACTAAGCACCTACTATGTGCCAAACGCTGTTAAGTACGGCTATCTGCCCTACAGACCAGAGAGGGAAGATGGGTAAATAAGCAGTTCCCATAAATGTAAACTGTGCTATCTGAGGGGAAGTATCAGGAATTTTAACCTGAGTCCCATACCTGGGAAAAGGGAGTCCATCAACGACTCCTTCCCAGAAGAAGTGGTTGCTACACAAAAGTGTGAAGTGCATTTCAGGCAGAGGAAATAGCAGGCATAGAGACCTAAATGCAAGAAGTCGAAGAAGCAAAACAGGTTCTGTATTGCACATGTGGAACATGTGGAGGGAGTCAATTCAGGAGTTTTAACAGGTGTATTTTTGATACATACAGAATGCAGTTGAGCAGAAAGCCAATCATCACAAAAGTTAGGAAAGCATATGCCTTCCTGTACAACAGCCAATCAAACCTAGGCTATGAGAAAAGTTTCTTCGGTGAAATGAAGAAACTTCTTGGGCAAAAAAATCTATAAAAACAGACAACACTCATGATTGCCAAGTACTGTGAGCTTATACATTAAGTTCCAAACAATTTTTATTCTGGTGGCAGAAAGAATATTAATCTGGTGGCAGTTCTTAGAACAAAACACTACCCACTTTGGCAAAAGCCAATTCGAACACTCAATGTAATACTACATTTAAAGACATGAGAAAGCAAAGGAACTCCCAGAAAATTAGTATGTAAGTTTCTTGTTCTTAAAAACAATATTTAATTAGCTCAGAAATTAGCTCAAGTAATATATACATTCTCTTCCTCTCTTGCATGGAACTGAACAAAGCAAGTATCATAACAGAAATTAAACTTAATATTTACCTCTCTTCCTGTAAGGATGTGTCTTGCCAATTTCACTTTTGCAAAATTCCCCTTGCCGATTGTTTTCAACAGTCTGTAGTTTCCGATGTGAGGTTGTTCATCTGCACAGGAAGCTATAGAGTTTCTACACCGAGCTCCAGAGCGCCCAGTGCGAGAGGTAACTTCTTGCCGCCCATCTCCATGTGACGTGTGCTACAATATAACATACATAAAAATAAGGAAATGAGGAACACATGGTACCTGCCAAGTTTTAAGAGCCCCTAGTTGAAGAAACAAAACACCACTGCTTTAATTTTAATCCTAACGTATCTAGCACTTTAAAGGAATTTGCCCACGATATAAATTTATGAGGAAAACAAGCAAATGCCGAGAAGAAAAATACCATCAAGGGTTGAAGTGGGTGTTCAGAAGGAAAGGAGATATTTTTTGTATGTGGTTGTAACATAAAATAGGAGTAACAAGGCTGCCTTATAATCATAAAGAATGTAACTTTTCCATAGCTATTAAATGCACCAGCACGTATGATCCTTCACCAGATGAGGATACTTTTGTGATTTATTCACTGCCACATCACGACTTAGTGAGAAATCCAAAGAGAATATAATTTAGGAACTGGAACACGGCAGTATATAAAACAAAGTCCTGTCCCGCCGAGTGAGGTATGTATCAAGTGGTTTTACTATTTACACAACAAAAATACAGTCACTAAAACTGTACTAGCCACAATTTGGTTTAAAAAAGCTTGTGCAATGTAAATGTATTTTCTAATTTACATGTTTTGTAAATTCAGCTTTTCATACATTAAGTTTTCCAGCATGAGACACAGTTAAATGGAGAAAACATTAACTTACATCCAAGTCAACTGTCTTCTATTACACATAAAATAGGAATATTAAAAGAATCTTAAGATTCATAGGCATCCAAAGTTTGTACCTTTGCTTATGTTACTCTTACTCCCCAATCTACTTATAATTAAAGAGTAATTTCTTAGCATCAACCAGACGTAACCTTCAGGAGGACAAGGATTTTTGTCTGTTTTGTTCATTATCAGATATTCCTAGAACTTGGGAGCAGTGACTGACACGGAGTAGCTGTGCAATACATTGTTGCTGAATGAATGCTAAATGAATTCAAGGCCTTGTGTGATCTAATCCATTCCTCCTTTCTGGCTATATCATCCACTCTTCTCCAGGATGGTCCTAGTCCCTCAATTTGAATGCCCTTTCTTCTCTTCAAACCTAAGATTCCTACTCATCCCCTTATGTTTGGATCATTTGTCACCATCTTTATGAAGCCTCCTGTGACTTTTCTTGCATCTAATCAGTTTCTTTTTCTTCTCCTTTGGGTTCCAGGGGTACTTTGTATCTATCTATATTATGCTACTTTGTTGTGGACAATACTATTAGCCACCATATTAGCTCTTTTGCTTCTGAGTTTGTGGAGGATCCCACTGATTTCACAGAGGAACTCAGACCCTCTTCCCTCATTTGAGTTGGCCCAGCCATGTCCCTAAGTTTAGCCAATGACATACAAATGAAAATGACATGTCATTCCCATGCAAAAGCATTATTTGTCAGTGCTTGACTTCAGCCATCTTTTGCTCTCCTGAATCCTAAGCATTGCCCAAAGACAGAAGCCCTCAGGGCCAAATTATCCTGGACAGGGAGATCAATCTTCATAGAGCCAACAAGCCCTCAGGCAAACTGTTTAAACAACGGTTTTTACTGTGTTAAACCACTAAGATTTTGATTGTGTACGTTACTACAGCATAACGCAACCTAAACTAATACACTTATGCAAATAAACAATCATAATACAAAGCCAAAAGAAACCTGCATTTCCCTGTTAGATTATAAACTCATACAACAGATTTAAATATCTGTTAAATTTGTAATATCTGTTAAATTGTAATTTGTTAAATTACAATAGGGTTAAACTTAGTATATTTAAAGTATACTAAACTTCAGTATATTTAAATTGTAGTATCTGTAAATTTGAAATATCTGTTAAACTGTAATTTGTTAAACTACAATAGGGTTAAACTAAGTATATTTAGTTTGGTGTTTCCTTACATAAAGTCCTTAAATTAAAAAATCTAGGGGGGGTGCCCGGCTAGCTCAGTGGGAAGAGCACACTACTCTTGATCTCAAGGTTGTGAGTTTGAGCCCCAAATTGTGTAGAGATTACTTAAAAATAAAATCTTTAAAAAATAAATCTGGGGTGCATGGGTGGCTCAGTCGGTTAAGCCTCCGACTTCGGCTCATGTCATGACCTCACAGTTTGTGAGTTTGAGCCCTCCATCGGGCTCTATGCTGACAGCTCAGAGCCTGGAGCCTGCTTCAGATTCTGTCTCCTTCTCTCTCTGCCCCTCCCATGCACGTGCTCTGTCTCTCTCTCTCTCTCTCTCTCAAAAATAAATAAACGTTAAAAAAATTAAAATAAATAAATAAATAAATAAATAAATCTAACTCGGCCATCAAAAAGAATGAAATCCTGAGGCGCCTGGGTGGCTCAGTCGGTTGAGCCTCCAACTTCCGCTCAGGTCATGAACTCACGAGCTCCACATCGGGCTCATGTGATTTCACTCATGTGGGATTTAGGAAACAAGACAGATGAATATATAGGAAGGGGGGGAAAAAGGGAGAAAAGCAAGCCATAAGAGACTTTTAACAATAGAGCAAACAAACTGAGGGTTGATGGAGGAAGGTGGGTAGTGGATGGGCTAAATGGGTGATGGGTATTAAGGAGGGCACCTGTGATGAGCACTGGGTGTTATATGTAAATGATGAATCACTAAATTCTACTCCTGAAACCAGCATTATACTATATGTTAACTAGCTAGAATTTAAATAAAAATTTTGGGGGGAAATCTAATGTATTTAATTTAAAAAAATTTCTCTCAAAACAGACCCAAATTATTTATCAGGGATATACTGGCATATAGTTTTCTAGTAGTGTCTTTTTCTAGTTAAACCCGATTTCTTAAGTAGGCGTCTCAAATTTCAGGTTTGTGCTTTACCAGAAAGATAGAAAAGCAAACCTGGAACCATATTTAACTATGTTAAAAAAATTAAAGATTATTTTTGGGGGGTGTATGTGTGTCTAAGGTATATTCTAATTTGTGTCTTGGTCATATAATAAATTATATGGTTCTTACATATGGACACATTTTCAAGAGCTAGTATGTATAACATAAAATGGAATGCATTCCCCATTTATTTTTCTTACTGCTTCTTATGTTAGTGTTGATACGGCCCTGTAACAGTTACTAGAGCTTCTACTTGGCTTTCTTTCATTTTATTCATCCCATGCTTCTATCAATGGCCCTAAAGAAAAACTGTTTCTAGGGGAGCCTGGGTGGCTCAGTCAGTTAAGCATCCGACTCTTGGTTTCAGCTCAGGTCATGAGCTCAGTTAATGAGTTCAGGCCCTGCGTCAGGCTTTGTGCTGACACCATGGAGCCTGCTTGGGATTCTCTCTCTCTCCTCTCTCTGTCCCTCTCCTACTCTCTCTCTCTCTCTCGAAATAAATAAACTAAAAAAAAAAAAAAAAAAAAAAAAAAAAAAAACTAAGAAAAAAAGAAAAAAGTTTCTAATCTTATACCACTCAATGTGCTATACTAAACAATTAACCAAATAATTCTGAATTCTTTACTATTAGCCAATTATTTCATGCATAAGGGTTTTTTTTTTCCTCCCTATGGAGCCAATAAACAACCCAAGGGTAAAAAAGGAAAAATGTTATAGAATTCTTCAGTATTCACATTACTTTTTGTGGCAGCACTAAGCATGTTAACAGGTACTCTAAGCTGTTAAATTCAAGTCTTAAAGATTAAAGGAGCCCTGAACCTTCTCTCTCCCATGGAGTTGAGCTGATACCACTTCATCCACCAGAAAATTAGAATATGTACACTGCTACTGAAAATAACCAGAAGCAAACCAAAGACAGGAGATTATTAACAAATTTATAAAGCATCCATTTGCAAACTAAAACCTTTACTGCAGAAAATTTAAATTTCCAGGTAATATATTAGAGAATGGGGCAAACATTATAGTTATATACTCAATATCCATTTCTCCCTTCTTCATTACCAAGAGAAGCTGGCTGGGTATTTGATGAGGCAACAAGACCAACTAAATAATTGTTTTCTCAAATGTGTCTGTAGCTAGGGGCACCTGGGTGGCTCATTCGGTTGAGCATCTCGGTTCTGGCCGGTGCTCATTAATGAAAACATACCGGTGGGGGGCAGGACAGGGGCAGTTCTGGGAAAACTTTTTGTTTCTCACAAAGGGGCACAGATACACTAGTACAGTCCCTTCTTTCTCTTTCCTTCAATGCAACCATAACTGCAGATGTATAAGTTATCTTGCAGCCAAAAGGTCTCAAACACGAAAGAAAATTTTTTGTTTTTATTTTAAGTAGGCTTCACACGCAGCACAGAGCCCAACGTGAGGCTTGAACTCACCATCCTGAGATCAAGAGTTGGAAGCTTAACCGCCTGAGCCACCCAGGCACCCCAAGAAAATAGTATTTTTAAAAACCACCAGCTCTGGGGTGCTTAGGTGGCTCAGTCAGTTGAGCATCCAACTTTGGCTCAGGTCATGATCTAGAGGTTGGGAAGTTTGAGCGTTCCATCAGCTTGCTGCTGTCAGAGTATAGCCCGCTTGGGATCCTCTGTCCCCCTATCTGCCCCTCCCTGCTCTGTCAATCTCTCCCAAAAATAAATAAAATCTGGGGCGCCTGGGTGGCTCAGACTCTTGATTTCAGCTTAGGTCATGATCTTATGGTCTTTAGGATTACAAGCCCCGTGCTGGGCTTTGCATGGACAGTGCAGAGCCTGCTTGGGATTCTCCCCCCGCCCCCGTCCCTCCCCCCCCCCCAAATAAATAAACATTAAAAAAAAGTATTAAAATATATATATATATATATTTTTTTTTTTTAAATAAATAAAAACCAGCAACTTCAATATTATACTGCTGAACCAAAGCTAGAAACTATGTATGTTTCTTTTGTGAGAAAAGCAAACCCCTATTTGGTTAAGCCATTATGTTAGAGTTTATTACTTTCAGTCAAAGCACTACTGTTACAGAGCTGTATCAACACTAATGTAAGAAGCAATAAGAAAAATGAATGGAGGAGTGACTGGGTGGCTCAGTCAGTTAAGTCTCTGATTATTTCGACTTGGGTCAGGATCCCAGTTTCTTGGGATTGAGCCATATGTCAGCTCAGCACTGAGCACGGAGCCTGCTTGGGATTCTCTCGGAAAAGGAAAGGGAAAAGGAAAGCGAAAAGGAAAAGCAAAAGCAAAAGCAAAAGCAAAAGGAAAAGGGAATAGGAAAAGGGAACAGGAACAGGAATAGGAATAGGAATAGGAATAGGAATAGGAATAGGAATAGGAATAGGAAAAGGAATAGGAATAGGAAAAGGAAAAGGAAGAAAAAGGAAAAAAAAAAGAAAGAAAAAGAAAAATGAATGGAGAATGCATTCCATTTTGTTATGTTCTTTAAAAATGTATCCATATTTAAGAGCCATAGAATATAAATCATATAACCAGAAGATACAAATGAGAATATACCTTAGACACACATCAAAAAGGTTTTTTTAAATTATTTTTTTTAACATTTATTCATTTTTAAGAGACAGAGACAGAACATGAGTGGGGGAGAGGCGGGGAGAGGGGAGAGGGGAGAGGGAGGAGAAAGACAGAATCTGAAGCAGGCTTCAGGCTCTGAGCTGTCAGCACAGAACCTGACACGGGGCTTGAACTCACAGACCGTGAGATCATGACCTGAGTGGAAGTCAGATGCTTATCCAACTGAGCCACCCAGGCACCCCCACCAAAAAGTTTTTTAATTTTAATTTTTTTAGCATGATAAATACGGCTTTGGGCTTACCATTGTATCTATCTGGTAAAGCACTAATCTTAAATTTGAGAAGCCTACTTAAGAAATCAGGTGTAAGCAGAAAAGAACACCATTAGAAAAGAAAACTACAGGCCAATATCCCTGATGAATATGGATGTAAAAATTCTCAATTCTCAATACTAGCAAACTGAATTCAGCAGCACGTTAAAAGGATCATTTACCAGGGCACCTGGGTGGCTCAACTGGTTAAGTGTCCAACTCCTAATTTTGGCTCAGGTCATGATATCACTGTAGTGGGATCAAGCACTGAGCATGGAGCCTGCTTAAGATTCTCTCCCCCCCAATCTCTTTGCCCCTCACCTGCTCATGTTTTCTGTCTCTCTTTCAAAAAAAAACAAATTTAATTTAAAAAATACACACACACACACACACACACACGTAGGATCATTTACCATGATCAAGTGGGATCTATCTCTGGGATGTAAGGATAGTTCACCACATCAACCAATGTAACATATCACATTAACGGAATTAAAGAAAATAATCATGTAATCATCTTGATACACACAGAAAAAGCATCCAACTTCTGACAAAAGTCAACATCCATTCATGATGAAAACTGTTAAACTGGGCACTGAAAGAACATATCTTGACATAAAAAGTCCATATATGAGCAGCTCGCAGCTAACATCATACTCAATGGTGAAAGGATAAAAGCTTTTCCATTACGTTCAAGAAAAAGACATGGTTGCCCATTCTTACCACTTCTATTGAACATAACACTGGAAGTCCTAGTGGGAGCAATCAAGCAAGAAAAAAAAATAAAGGTATCAGAACTGGAAAAGAAGTAAAATTGTCCCTGTTTGCAAAAGACATGATTTTATAGAGGTGCCTGGCTAGCTCAGTCAGTAGAATGTGTGACTCTTTTATTTTTATTAATTTTTCTTTTTTTTTGAGAGCAACAGAGAGAGAGTACACACACACACATGATTGAAGTGTGAGGCACAGAGGGAGAGAGATAATCCCAAGCAGGTTCCACACTCAGCACAGAGCTAGACACAGGGCTCAATCCCATATCCCTGGGATCATGACGTGAGCCAAAATCAAGAGTCAGAAGCTCAACCCACTGAGACACTCAGGTGCCCCAGAGCATGTGATTCTTGGTATCGGGAGTAAGTTTAAGTTCAAACCCCACGCTGGGAGGAGATATTACTTAAAAAATAAAATCATTTAAAAAAAACAAACATGATTTTATATATATATATTTTTTTTTTCAACGTTTATTTATTTTTGGGACAGAGAGAGACAGAGCATGAACGGGGGAGGGACAGAGAAAGAGGGAGACACAGAATCGGAAACAGGCTCCAGGCTCTGAGCCATCAGCCCAGAGCCTGACGCGGGGCTCGAACTCACGGACCGTGAGATCGTGACCTGGCTGAAGTCGGACGCTTAACCGACTGCGCCACCCAGGCGCCCCATATATATAGAAAACCCTAAAGACTCAACTGAAAAACTGTTAGATCTAACCAATGAATTCAATGAAGTTGCAAGATAAAAAAAATTAAATTAAAAGATCAGTAGTGCTGGGCACCTGGGTGGCTCAGTTGGTTAAGCATCCAACTCTTGGTTTTGGCTCATGTCATGATCTCATGTTTTCATGAGTTTGAGACCTACATAAGGCTCTGTGCTGACAGTGCAGAGCCTGCTTGGGATTCTCTCTCTCCCTCCCTCCCTCCCTCTCTCTCTCTCTCTCTCTCTCTCTCTCTCTGTCCCTCCCCCATTCATGCTGGCTCTGTCTCTCTCAAAATAAATAAATAAGCTTTAAAAACACATTTTAAAAAATCAGTAGTGTTTCTATACACTAATGAGATTTCTGAAAAAGAAATTGATCCTATTTACAATAGCATCAAAAAGAATGAAATACTTAGGAATAAATTAAGGTGAAAGCTCTCTATGCTGAAAATTATGAAGACACTGATGAAAGAAATTGAAGACAATACAAATAAATGGAAAGGTATCCTGTGTTCACGGGTTGGAATTAATATTGTTAAAATGTCAAAACTACTAATAGCCATCTACAGATTCAATGCAATCTCTATCAAGATTCCAATAGCCTTTTTTACAGAAGTAGGAAAAACGCTCCTAAAAAATTTATATGGAACCACAAAGACCTCAGTCAAAGAAATATTGAGAAAGAGCAAATCAGGAGGTATCACACCTCCTGATTTCAAGCTATATTATAAAGCTATACTATGATAATGAACAGTATGATAATGGCATAAAAACAAATAGACCAGAATATAATTGAGAGCCCAGAAATAAGCCCAAACATATAAGGTCAACTAATATTTGACAAGGGAGCCAAGAATACTGAATGGAGAAAAGACCATCTCTTCAATAAAAGATACTAGTATAACTGGGTACTCATATGTAAAAGAATGAAACTGAATCCATATGTTATACCACTCACAAAAACTAATTTGAAATGGATTAAAAAACTTAAATGTAAAGGGGCGCTTGGGTGGCTCAGTCAGTTAAGTGTCTTTGTTGATTTCGGCTCGGGTCATGATCTCACAGTCTTGGGATTGAGCCCTGTATTGGGCTCAGTGCTGGGCG
Organism: Panthera onca; assembly: GCF_046562875.1. Taxonomy (NCBI): domain Eukaryota; kingdom Metazoa; phylum Chordata; class Mammalia; order Carnivora; family Felidae; genus Panthera; species Panthera onca. The sequence goes on along the minus strand of NC_138344.1, from coordinate 144,287,837 downwards.
TGGAGCCTGCTTGAGATTCTCTCTCCCTCTCCTCTCTCTCTGCCCCTCCCGTTTGCACACATACAGGCATACACGTGGGCTCTCTCTCTCAAATAAAAATTAAAGTCATTAAAAAGCACTTAAATGTAAGACCTGAAACCATGAAACCCCTAGAAGAAAACATAGGAACAGAGCTCCTTGATATGGGTCTCAGTAATGATTTTTTGGATGACACCTAAGGCACAAGCAACAAAATAAAAAATGAACAAGTGAGACTACATCAAACTAAAAAGCTTCTGCACAGCAAAACAAAACATAAATAAAGTGAAAAATAACCTATGGGATGGTAAAATATTTGCAAACTATATATTTGATAAGGAGTTCATATCCAAAACATATGAAGAACTCATATAACTCAATAGCAAAAAACAAATAACCTAATTAAAAATGGGCAAAAGACTTGAATAGAGATTTCTCCAAAGAAGATATACAAAAAGCCAACAGGTACATGAAAAGATGCTGAACATGACTACTCATTAGGGAAATGCAAATAAGAACCACAATGAGATATCAGTTCACTCCTGTCATAGTGGCCATAGCCATAAGCAAAAAGACAAATAATAGTATGGATGTAGAGAAAAGGAAACCCTTGTGTACTGTTGGTGGGACTGTAAATTGGAATAGCCACTGTGGAAAACAGCATGGACAACCCTCAAAAAATTAAAACCAGAACTACCATATGATGCTGCAATTCCACTTCTGAGTATATATCTGAAGATAACAAAAACACTATCTGCACCCCATGTTCACAGCAGCATTTGTGTACAGTAGCCAAGACATGGAAACAACCTAAGTGTCCGTCAATGGACGAATGGATAAAGAATTGTGGTATGTATAAAGTATCATTCAGCCATAAAACACACACACACACACACACACACACACAAACACACACACACACAAGGAAATCCTACCATTTCTAACAACATGGACAGATCTTGAAGGCATTATACTAAGTGAAATAAATCAGAGAAAGACAAATCCTGTACGATCTCACTTACATGTGGAATCCAAAAGCAAAACAAAAACAAGAAAACAAACCCAAACTCATAGAAAAAGAGATGAGAATTATGGTTACCAGAAGAAATGAGTAGGGAAGGGGGATCTGGGGGAAGATGGTCAAAAGGGACAACCTTGCAGTTATAAGGTAAATAAGTACTAGGGATGTAACGTAAATCATGGTTACTACTGCTAACACTGCTATATAATATATAGAAAAGTCGTAAAAAAAAAAGTGTAAATCCTAAGAATTCTTACCACAATGAGAAATTTTTTTCCTTTATTAATTTCTTCTTTCTTTTCTTATTGTTATCTATACGAGAAGATGGATGTTAGCTGAACATATTGTGGTACTCATTTCTCAATGGACATAAACCAATACCTTAAACTTATACAGTGATGTATGTCAATTCTCAATACAGCTGGGGTGGGGCGGGGGGGGGGGGGGGGACGGGATCAGGTTTAAAAGTTTAAAAAAAAAAAACACTTTACATCATGTTTCGACTCTTCCTAAATAAACCTTGGTCCCTTTTGTAAAACACAAGACATGCCCACGCATCCTTTCTAATCCTTAAAATAACAAACCACCTCCTTAACACAAGGGCAGGTTTTTCAAATGTAAAAAAATCTACAAAGCTAAATTGTGACAATAAAGGGCTGTCCCCCACGTATTTTGTACTTTTAGAGATATTCATAAAATCAAATTTCACTTTTGAAAGCAGCAGGGCGATTATTCCATTCACTGCAAAAAAAAAAAAATATTTCATAAGATTGAACAATTTGTGATTTAAAAAACTCTTAGCAAACAAGAAACAGAACAGAACTTCTTTACTTTGATAAAAATCATGGACCAAAACCTTCAGCAAATATTACACTAATGGAGAAACTTTAGAATCATTTCTTGAAAATCAGAAACAAGACAAAGTTGTCTATTATCACTACCATTATTTAACATAATACTAAAGGTTATGGCCAATACTTGAAGGAAAGAAAAAAGTAAGATATGAGAATCAGAAGGAAAGAGATAAAACTGTAACTGTTTGTAGATGATATGATCTAACTACAAACCAACAGAATCAGAAATACCACTGGAACTCATGAGAGTTTGGCAAGATACAAGATCAACCTATCACATTTCTCTACACTGGCAGTAACCTGCCACAAAATTTAACAAAAAAAATAACCATATCAATAAAAACTATAAAGCAGGTAGAAACTAACTTAATCAAAAAGAATATATAGAAGCTCTTTGGAGAAAGCTTTAAATTTTTAATGAAAGACCTAAAAGATACTTAAATAAATGGAAATTCCATGTTCATGGATAGATACTATAAATTCTACCCAAATTAACCTACAAGTTCAAGGCAATTTCAATTAAAATTTCCAGTCAGTAGTTCTTGAGCATTTTTTTAAATGTTTATTTATTTTGAGAGAGAGAGAGAGAGAGAGAGAGAGAGAGTAAGCAGAGGAGGGGCAGAGAGAGAGGGAGACAGAGAATCCAAAGCAGGCTCTGCTGTCAGCACAAAGCTGGACTCAGGGCTCGAAACCACAAACCATGAGATCATGACCTAAGCCAAAGTCGGACAGTCGCTCAACTGACTGAGCCACCCAGGTGCCCCAAGTAAAAAAATTTTTTTAATTTTCTAGTAATTTTAATCTTACTCTGACGTTTACATGGATGAATAATTGCCAGGTCAGCCTCAAAAAAAGAGTTAAAAAAAAAAAAAGAAAAAGGCTCAGAAACAAAAAGTGATCTAAGTTAGTTAACACAAGCATAACAAAACATATCTATATAATGTACCCTCTTTTTTTTTAAATTTTTTTTTTAATGTTTATTTATTTTTGAGACAGGGAGAGACAGAGCATGAACGGGGGAGGGTCAGAGACAGAGGGAGACACAGAATCCGAAGCAGGCTCCAGCCTCTGAGCTGTCAGCACAGAGCCCGACGCGGGGCTCGAACTCACAGACCGTGAGATCATGACCTTAGCCGAAGTCGGACGCTCAACCAACTGAGCCACCCAGGCGCCCCTCATGTACCCTTTTAATAGCATACACTAAGAGAGACACATCTTTTGTGTGGTATTCTTACCAAAAATATATAACCTTAATTAATTGTGAAAAAACATCTGACAAACTTAAACTGAGATATATTCCACAAAATAACTGACCAGTACTCATCAAAACTGTCAAGGGCATAAAAGACAGAGGAACCATTACAAATTGGAGAAGACTGAGACACAATAACTAAACGCAATGTGGGATCTTTGATTAGATCCTAGAAGAAAAAAAGAACCCTGGAGAAAAACTGGTGAAAATTCAAGTTCTGTCGTCATCGTCGTCGTCATCGTCGTCATCATCATCATCATCATCATCATCACCATCAACAGTATTAGACCAATATCAACATCATCATCATCATCACCATCAACAGTATTAGACCAATATCAATTTTCTGGCTTTCATAACTGAGCTATGATCATCATCATCATCACCATCAACAGTATTAGACCAATATCAATTTTCTGGCTTTCATAACTGAGCTATGGTTATAAAGGTGTTAACATTAGGGGAATCTGAGTGAAAGGCATACTCTGTATACTCTGTACCACTTTGGCAATTTTTATTTAAGTCTTAAATTATTTCCAAATAAAAAGTTCAATAGATAAGATATGCACATAGATACACAGATTAAGAAGATTAACATTGACTGTGAAGCCATAGTAATTAAAGAGAACAGAAAAACCTAAGGGGTATGGGCACAACGGAAAAACAGACCTATGCACCAGAATATAAAACTAAATGACATGAGTACATGGGAACCTTAAGATACAATGAAAGGGGCCCTATAAACCAGAGGGGAAAGGATAGATTGCAGAGTAGACAGCAGTGGGAAAACCGGTTCACCTTATCAGCCGGGGGGGGGGGGGGGGGGGTGTACAAAACTAGATCCCTACCAGAGAAAGGCTATGTCTCCAGGGATTAAAAACCTACATGTGAAAGGTAAAATGATACAAGGTTAACAAATGAAATATAAGAGAATATCCTTGTGATCCAGGTATTTAAGTAAAACTTCAAAAGCACAAACACAAGGCACCATTTATGTTGGTTACACCAAAATCAACAATTTGTTCAATGAAGGGCATTATAGAAAGATGACAGAGGATACGTGCAATGTCCACAACCTACATCAGATTAACATCTAGAAAACCAAGAATACCTAAGAATCAACAAGGAAAAGACAACACAAAAGAAAAATGGACATAGGAAAAACAGCAATTACAGAACACCCCAAAAGCCAAAGTATATATAGACCTAATAAAAATCAAAGAGAAATACAAGTTTACAATGAGATATCACATTACACCCAACAGGCTGGTAAAAACTTAAAGCTGGATAATGCTAAATGTTGGCAGGAACCAGGGATACTATGCACTACTGGCAGGAGTGTGGACTGATTTAGCCACCCAGAAGGACAAGTTCTGGCCCTATCTGTATTTCCTGCGACAGAGCAAGTCGACTCCTAGCTACCCCAAGAAAGTCTTACACAGCTCCATAAGGGACATGGATAAAGACATTCGTGGTAGTATTTTGTGGCCGCAGGAAGTGCAATGTCTAACCCTGAGGAGCAGACAGGTTGAGTATGGTAGATAGATCACCATCCCACAGACTGCTAAGTAGTGGTCAGAAAACAGATTAGACTCATAGATGAGATATATACAGTATTTACACGAGGTGCCAAATGTATACTCTGTAAGAGCACATACATGTACACACATTACAGCATATTAAACAAACTATGGGGAATGAACTATGGGGATTAACAAGAATAAATAAGACAAGGGCTTCACACTGACCTATAAAGATAACGTGGTGGCACCTGGGTGGCTCAGTTGGTTAAGCGTCTGACTTCGGCTCAGGTCATGATCTTGTGGTGCAGGAGTTCAAGCCCTGAGGCAGGCTCTGTGCTGACAGCTCAGAGCCTGAGCCTGCTTGGAATTCTGTTGTCTTCCTCTCTCTTTGCCCCTCCCCCGCTCACTTTCTGTCTCTCTTAAAAATAAACATTAAAAAAAAAAAAGATAATGTGACTTTTTGCAGCTGAGTTTACAAAAAAGGTTTCTAAGAATATGAACAACAGAAATGGGAAACTATTACTGTTCATATCCACAAATTCAGTGAAACTGGTTTCATTTTTAATAAAATATTACTGCTGTAACAGATAAACTATCATAATAGACTGAAAAATCATTTACTCGTCTAATCCCCAAAAGGACTACAGGCACAAATAAATTGTGGCTAAAGAAAAATTTCACTCAGTAGCTTTTGACCAGTTAACTATAAGCTAAGCAACTATTAAGTGCCAGGCACTACAGAGTGATGAAATAAAGTATGGTGCCAAACCTTCAAGGTACTCCTAACCTACCTGAAGAGCTAACATGCATAATAATAACTAAAACAAAAGGCAATCCCTGCCCCACTGAGAAAATCAGAGAGTAGGTACTCTAAGTGCCATCATCTATGCATTTTTCAATTTTCTAGTAGAAACGCTAAAAAACGTATCAACAGGTTAAATTAATTTTAATATTTTATTTAACCCAATATATTCTCAAATATTTCAACACATAATATAAAAAGATTAAGACTGCATATTCTTTTTTTCACACTGTCTTTAAAATCTGTATATATTTCATCCTTACAGAGCCACATTTCAAGTGGTCAGCAGCCACACGTGGCTAGTAGCTACTGTGTGGGATAATGTAGTACTAAGCACTCAGAGGAGGTGATCACATTTGAGTGAGATGAAAGAAAAAAGGTATCTTATGAAGGGATAATCTTTAAAGGATAAGTAGTAGAGTTCTAATGAAAGACAATGGTTATTTCAAGCCAGGCACTAGTACAAGGAAACCTAGGAAAACGTGGGGGGGTGGGGAAATGATCCCCTCCCCTCCCCCCCCCCCCCCGCACCCCAACCTGCATGTCAAACCACTTTCGTCTCTCACAACTCTCTCATTTCATGGGACACTAACACTGGTGGGGGGGGGAACGCTTCATTTCCTTGACATCATGATGGCTGACAATTTATCCTTATGCTCCTGACTAGGCTGTCCTTTCTGCCTTGCTCTGCTCTCCATCCCCAACCCTTAGCTTAATTAATGCCTACACCAAAGTACTTGACTATGAGTTCCTTGTGGGCAAGAATAGTCTCATCTCTGTATTCTCAGAATACAGGACCTGGCAACTAGCAGGTGTGAAATCACTGGGTAAACAAATAGCTAAGCAGAACTGTCTGGCTAGAGTATTAAGGTTATACAGATGAGCAGTTGGAAACAACAAAGCTAGAAAGGTGGATCAAGAATAAACCTCCAAAAGCTTAAAAAAAATTTTTTTTTAATGTTTGTTTATTTTTGAGAGAGACAGAGACAGAATGCGATTGGGTTAGGGGCAGAGAGAGAGGGAAACACAGAATCTGAAGCAGGCTCCAGACTCCGAGCCATCAGCACAGAGCCCAACGTGGGGCTCGAACCCACAAACCCATCATAAAATTCTCATCACAAGAAAAAAAAAAACAAAACGAAGTATGTATGGTAACGAATATTAATTATTATACTTATTGTGGTGATCTTTACACAATCAATACAAATAGTGAATCATGTAGCACATCTGAAACTAATAAACCAATATGGAGGTTATGTCAATTACATCTAAAACTTAAAAAAACAGTGAAATAAATTAAATTTTTAAAAGATGAGGCACAGATCAGTGAATTGGTCATGATTAAGTTACTTGTATTTGAAAGCTAGTTTTACATTTTTTTTTAATGTTTATTTTTGAGAGAGAGAGAGAGAGAGAGCAAGTGAGCAAGCGAGCAGGGGAGGGGCAGAGAGAGAGAGAGACACAGAATCCAAAGCAGGCTCCAGGCTCTGAGCTTCAGCACAGAGCCTAACATGGGGCTCGAACCCACAAACCGTGAGATCATGACCTGAGCTGAAGTCGGACGTTCAACTGACTGAGCCACCCAGGCGCCTCTGAAAGCGAGTTTTAATTACAAGTATGTAATTAACATAACTCCAAATCCCAACTTCTTGTATGTTTTGTTGTTGTTCCTTCTTTTTTGCTCCGCATCTTGTCCACTCTACCTCAGACATGTCTTCGGATGCACTCCTTCAACTGGTCTTAGGCTCCCATCTTTCTCTCTCCCTTCCAAGCCCAGACACTATCCATCAGTTCTCCCTTTAAGAAAGCAGTCTGAGGTTTTAAAAAAAGGAGAAAGGAGATGATCTTGCTGGAATAACTACAGAGGGGAGAAGCTAAGGATACAGGGATAGAGATGAGAGGACCAGTAAAAAGACCATCAACATTAACGACAGCTAACATTTATCTGTTACTTACTGTAAGTAACAGGCACTGTTTTAAATGCTTTTACCCATATTGTCTCATTTAACCACTAATTCAACCAATATTTTATTGAACCCCTATAACAGATGACAAGCATGTTCTAGGTATTTGTTGTATCAGTAAGCAAAACAAATTATTTCTGTTCTTGTGGAGCTTTCAGTATATACCAGAAGAAACTGACAAAACACAATAAACATACAACAATGTGTAAATATGATACGTAAGAAGGTAATAACTGCAATGGAGAAAAGAAAAACCAGACCAGGGTTAGGGAGACTGGGAGAGTCACAGGTGATTAAGCCACTGAGGTGATATTTGAAAAGAGGAGGTGAGAAAGTTAGCCATAAGAATATCTGGAAGAAAGGTGTTCAAAGAGAAATGCAACGTCAAGGCCCTGAGGTTGGAGTGTCGCTTGTGTGTTCACAGAACAGCAAGAAGACTCTTAGGTCTATGGGCAGAGTGGGTGAGGAGAGGCAGAAGGTGAGGACCAAGAAGAAAGGAAAGCCGGCGCATGGAAGGCCTTATCGTTGTAACAGCCCTATGAGGTCGTCACTATTACCAATGCCATTTTACAGATGAGGTAACTGGGGCACAAAAAAGTTAAATAACTTGTCCAAGGTCACACAATAAAATGCCAGACCAGATTATAAACCCAAAGAGTTACCATTAAGTTGTTTTGAAAACATGACGTCGACATTGTTGACACACTTCCCATTACAAAGTAAGGTTTGTGTCCCTTGTGTTGTGATAGATTTAACCGAGAGCAAATGACACAGTGTGACTTCTGAGGCTAGGTCATAAAAGGCAGGGAGCTTCTATCTCTTCTGAAACACGGAGCAACCTCGGAAGTCTGTTCGCACTGAGGCCTCCACACTGGAAAAGCCCTTTGTAGACCCTCTGGCCAAGAGTCCCAGCTGAGCCTAGCCCTCTAACCACATCTGCCAAGGTGCCAGATACATAAGTGAAGAAACTATCTAGGATGTGGATCTTCCAGCCCAGCTGTTCAAATCCCACTAGCCTTTCGAGATCCTCCAAACTGAAGTCCCAGATATAGAAGAACAGAGATAAGTCATCCCTGTCTGAATTCCTCAAACACAACCTGTGAGCATAATAAAATGGCTGCTGTTCTACATTACTAAGTTATGGAGTGATTTGTTCCACAGCAATAATATGAAGAACCACTATACAATAAGCAGGAAACAAATGTTAACAACCTGAACTAAGTAACAGAAATGGAAAAAAAAAAAAAAAAAAGGAGCCCCAAAACAAAAACTGGAATATACTACCATGGTACATAGAAGGTTCTTTATCATTAAACATCTTTAACGTCTAGATGGCAACGTTCTTTTAAGAGAAGAAAACAAGCTCTTTTATTCCATTCCACTAATAGAGCTAATACATGCCTATGGATACCAAGGAGGGCCTAGGAATAGGTAAAGGCTAGCAATTGAGGGAAGACAAGGAAAGAGGTGGAGACAGTATGTGAACAGAATGCCATCAAAAACACCTCAAATGCCTTTGACAACAAAAGGTGACTGCCCTGGTTTAAATTATTCTACTGGATAAAGAACGGCAATTCTCAGAGCAGAAAGCTGAGTTAGGGAATGGTTCTGGGTCGACTCCTCTCTAGGATTCCCTGCTAGAATCTGCTCTTGTAGTCAATGAAGTAATAAAGGTGCTTACTGCATAAAGAATGAAGTTATATATAAAATTCAGAAATAAAAACCTTTGGGCTCAGTTTATTCAAATTTTGTATTAAATTCTACCCAAATACACATCTTCATGTAAAATGTCCATACTACAAACCCCCCAATATTGAACATCCACTCAAATGCAACTGCCTATTAGCAACAAACAAAACACCTCTTGCTGTTTAACACCAAGACCCCTTTGTAACCCACTTAAACAATGCCTTATCTAGTCTACATAAGATTATATAAGACTAGCCACAGATGAGCAGTTCAGGTGGCTAGAATGCAGTGCTAAAGAACTATTCCTTGAAGAAAAAAATGCTTTCTTCCAGTGCCAACTTCCGCCCTCCCAATTACTGTGCAGGCAGGTGCATATGGGTCAGCATAAACTCCTTATTACTACTTGCAGACAAATTCCAAGCACATTCTTTAAATTCTTTTGTAAGACAACATTAAAGCTGGGAGATTTCCAGGGAAGACATCTGTTCTCTCCTTCAGGTTTAATTTGAAAGTTTAAAATGGAGGTGAGATGGGGTACCTGGCTGGTTCAGTCGGTAGAGCATGTGACTCTTGATCCCAGGGTCATGAGTTCGAGTCCTATGCTGGGGATGAGTTTACTTAAAAAAAAAAGTACTAAAATACTTAAAAATATACAAAAATAAAATAAGATGGAGGTGAGACAAGGGTTTTCTGCTTTACTCCTCCTAGTGGTGATCAGAAAGGGCTGCATTCCCTGACTCTCACTTCCTGGTTGGGAAAAAATTCCAGGGACAAAATTTGTCTTAGATCTTGGATCTTAGAATCCAGAACAATCCTCCAAAACTAAAGGTAACAGATACCAAGGCGCCTGGGTAGCTCAGTCAATTAAGCGTCGAACTCTCAATTTCAGCTCAGGTCATGATCTCATGGTTTGTGGGATCAAGCCCTGCTTTGGGCTTAATGCTGACAGTGCAGTGCCTTCTTGGGATTCTCTCTCTCTCTCTCTCTCTCTCTCTCTCTCTCTCTCTCAAAACTAAATAAACCAAAAAAAATTTTTTTTAAGACAACAGGTACCAGGGGCACCTGGGTGGCTCAGTTGGTTAAGCGGCCGACTTCAGCTCAGGTCATGATCTCGTGGTCCGTGAGTTTGAGCCCCGCGTCGGGCTCTGTGCTGACAGCTCAGAGCCTGGAGCCTGTTTCAGATTCTGTGTCTCCCTCTCTCTCTGACCCTCCCCCGTTCATGCTCTGTCTCTCTCTGTCTCAAAAATAAATAAATGTTAAAAAAAAAAAAAAAAAAAGACAACAGGTACCACAAATTTACACTGAGTTGTGTATAAGTCTCTCACGGGTAATTACAATGTAAATAACCATGCACTACATAAAGTAACCTGTACTCTACTCATTGCAAATTTCCAAGTTCACCTAATTTACACATAGAAGAAACAAAAATGACCTTCAAATTGAAGTCTGTAAGATTTTTTTCTCAAAACACTTTGACACCATAAAAAAATATTAATTCTTCAGAGATTAACTTTTTTTAAAAGGCCCAAACAGGCTTTATTCAACAGATAGTTGTGCTTGAAAGTTAAAAGGCAGATTAAATAAAGGCATAGTATATACTTTAAAAGAAATGGCATTTAAAGTACAGTAAGTGATCAACAAATAGTAACTATTTTTATACTCCATAACCATACTTTCTTACAAAGAACCAACTTTAAAAACTCACGGAGCTTGAAAATTTTATTTAATCCATTGGAAATCTCTCTTCTATAGTCACAATACAACCTAAAGGGACACAGTTTAGTTGACAAGCTTTCAATGAATACTAATGCAGTAATTAAAGTGTGGTTTCTGGACCACAAGTTCTGGGAACTTGTTAGAAATGCTAACATTTAGAAATAAATAAATAGAAATAAATAAACAAGTTAGAAATAACTTGTTAGAATCAAGGTCTGGGGAGGGGCCAGCAATCAGAGCTCTAACAAGCCCTCCAGGTGATACTGGCGTTTACTCCAGTTTGAGAGTTTATTAGACTAGCTCACAGAGCTCAGGATGCTTTGTTCTGCAGGGACTGGGAAGTCCTAAAGAGCAGGTACAGGTACAACATGGTTCCTAGATAATAACTTCTATGGAACCTAGCAGTGTCCTACACAAAGTAGGCACTTAAACTTGAACAGGTTAATGACAGTCTCCTATAACCTATACCTGGCTAGACAAGAACACCATCAGTTTATCTATTTCACAGAGATCAGAAATTCTGATGGCTTGTCTCCATTAACTAATAATAAGTAAATACAGGCTGCACACACACCAGGAGCTGTTAACTGACAGCCCTGGGGCCTCTGGTACTTTGACAAACAGCTCAAGCTTACAACGTGTCATATGCTTTAAAATTTAAGTGAAAAAATACATTTCTGATTTTACCAGTGTCCAAACAGGATTTGCCCATGGCTCCATATAAGTCATGACACTGCAGAACAAAAACCAAAACATAAATTTTTTTTTGTTGCCTTCAAAATGCATCTTATTTCACATATTAGCTCACTGTAATATATGGACCCTGGATGGAGTCCAATTTGAACAAAGTGTTAAAAAAGTAGACAACTGAGGAAAATTGAAGACTGACTGGATATCTGATGTTAAGAAATTATGATAAAGGGACTAGGATTACAATCTTTATAAAATTAAAGCTTTATCTCTCCTAAAAGCTTTAGAGATGAAATGATATGAGGTACTGAATTTGCTTCTTGGGGAGACCCCAAATGAAATAAGACGGCCACTGAGTTATGTGGGGGGCTAACTATATACAAGGGTTTCTCAACCCTGACCCTATTGCCATTTTTTGCCAGATGTTTTGTTGTTGTTGGGGGGAGGAAGGCGTGCTGCCCTGTACACTGTAAAATGTTTAGCAGCATTCCTGGTCAGTAAACTCTCTTCCGTTGTGACAACCAAAAAAATGTCTCCAGACATCATCAAATGTCCACAGGGCAGCAAAACTGTTCCTGGTTGAGAACCACTAATACAAACTAAATTCTCCCTACTTGTTTGTTTGAAATCTTCCGTAACAATACATTTAAGTCTTATTTTAATTATACTCTGTGTAATGGTACATCTATATCTCTCTGGTTGAGTAATTAGTACATAAGCTTTTGAGGAACAGCTTGGTACCCAAAAAAGCAGAGGGAACTGAACTGGAGATGTGGAGCCTAGTGGTGGCTCTGCTACTAAACAGTGTTGTCACAGCAGCTCCTGTCACCTCTCTGAGCATCCTCATTAGGTCAGATTATTTGATTAGTCCTTATGAGTTTTAAAATTATTTGAAAACAGTATTATCTTTTATATACCCATCAGCTAAAGGTGGGTGCTCACATTTATAAACCAAACAAACGAAAACAGAGTAGTGGACTAGGATGAAGACAATATTCTTGTTGCAAATAATCCGCCTTTTATTATTCCTCTATCTATAAGCAACATTCCCATCACAGCCATATACAATTATTTAAAATTGATTCCCAAGATAAGCAAAATGGAAAGTCTTTTCACAAAAAAGACAAAGTTGTTCTAGTCATAGTAGCCAAAATGCCCATCAACAGTGAATGGATTAGAAATTGTTGTACATTAACTGGGTGATGCATGGAAGTGTTGAATCCCTATACTACACACCTGAAACTAATATAACACTGTATGTTAACTATACTGGAATTAATATAATAACTTAAAAAAAAACAAAGAAACTTTTGTACATCCAAACAATGAATTACCTACCACTCAGCAATAAAAAGAAATGAACTACTGATACACACACAAACATTAATAAAGATTCCAATTATATGACATTCTAGAAAACATAAAACTATAGGGACAGATAACAGATCAGTGGTTGCCAAAGGCTGTAGAAAGAGAGAGGCGACTGACTGTAAAGGGCCACGATGTCAGCAAGCACCTTCCTGGGCAATGAAGATGTTCTGTATCTTGACTGTGGTGATGGTTACATGACTATACATTTGTCACAACTCATCAAACAAGACACTTAGGAAGAGTAAATGTTCTATCTCAATAAATCTGACTTTAACAAAACAGCTGCTCAAGAAACTGAGAGCTCTCATTCATTCTTGTACCCTCACCACTCAACTGGCAGTTCAGGAATGGCAGGCAAATAATATGACATATGCCAGACACGTAACGCTCGACACAAGGACACCACACTGTCAAAGACACACAACTACTTCCAGAAGATTCTAATACAAGTTAAAAAATGGAACAGGGCACGGTGAATTAATGCCATGATATGCTACAAACCTCTGATTTTAACACTGTCAGAAATTCAAATTTAAACACATTCTACAAGAATAAAGGCACACTCCATACCTTACATGGTTTTCAAAGAATAAAGTTAGTAGTTTCTAACAACACACAGAAAGATTAGAACACGATTCAACAAATTCACCAGAGAACAAAGTAAAGACTCACTTAGGGTAAGTCCTTCATTATCACAAACCTGACTGTTTTGGGCTTCAGTTCATTTAGAAAGCATGGAGCTCCTGCTCTGGCTCAATGTAAGATTTTGCCGCTTTGAGCGGAAGTCAAGGACCGAAGCTACTCAACTCCCTATTTTGCTTACTCCGCTCTGCAGCGTGGTCAAGGAACAGGAAAATGACCAAGTCAGGAACGCGTTCCTCAAAAGGGCCGTAAGAAAATGAGTTCACGGACTCACCCGGTCTATGATTTCCCATCACTGACTCTTCACGGAACTTTCTAATCCATCTCAGGTGAAGAAACGCGCGCCGCGGAACCACTCACTCACCAGGGGAAAGAGCACTACGTCCTGGATGGAGACTGATACGCTACGGGAACGCTTTAGACCAGACCCTGCGCGAACAGGTTAGGTCACCTGAGAGCCACCCGGCAAACAAGCGGCACTTGCAAGACTCAGACGAAGGCACCGACACCGCCAGGCCACAGTGTCTCGGGACGCGGCTGAAAGCAGGGAAACAGGCAGAGCAAGAAGGCTGTTCCTAAGTGACGGCGTCTTCCTGCCAGGAATCACCCCGCAACACGTCTAATGAAAGGCCCGCGGAGTCTCTCCACAAGCCCCCTGCTCCACGTCTTACAGGAGGCACCTCCCAGGCCCGAACTCCCCTGAACCGAGCGCCAGACGAGAGCTCAGAAAGCACTTGCGCGGAGTCGACGTTTCTCCGAAGGACTTTCCGCTGCACGTTGCCGCCCCCGGCCCTTTGAAACGTTTCCACGGACACAACCAAAGGGTCCGCGTACAGAATCCCGGGCTGCGAGCGCTGGAGCGGGGGCTCGGCGCCGGCGAAGCCCGCGGGCGGTCGGCAGGCGAGAGCCAAGCCCGGAGCGGGTGTCCCCCGGCCGGGGCGGCGTTACCACGCACCTTCCTTTCAAAACCGCTTCGTCGACCCTTCCAGACGGATGCGCCTGGAAGGGAAGCGACTCCTCAACGAAGCCGGCACTCACTCTCTCCCGAAACTTCTCTCCTGACCCTGCCAAGGCGCCCTCGAACACTCCCCCCGTGGCCACTCAGGTTTCGAGCCTGTCACTAAGCTTAGTTCCAGACAGTTTGACAAAACCAGGCAGAAAGGACCACCCACTCGACCCGATCAATGGCTTCTCACCGGCACCACGAACACGTTTCCAGCCCGCCAGCCCCTCGAGAGCTGCCCGCCCGATCTGCAAGGAGAGCCCGCCCCAAGTCAGCACCAAGCGCGGCCGAGGGCGGACAACACGCACCGGGCGCGGCGGCCGGGGTCCCCCCCCCCCCCGCCCCCCAACCCCGGCCGGCGAGCGGGACTCGGCGAGAACACGGAGGCGCGACCCGGGCCGCCGCCTCCAGGAAACGGTCGCGCCCCGCCGCCCCCCGCGGCCTCCGGCCGGCCCACCGCGTCCGGCGCGCTCCGGGCCGGGGACCCCCGACGGCTCGGGCCGCCGTCGCGCTCCGGGAGGCAGCGGGGGAGACCCGGCCCGGGCAAATCCCGACAAGGCCCAGGGCACTTACGTTCTCAGTGTCTCTTTCATTCACCGTTGGCAGCGGGGTCCTAGTGGACATTTTACTCCACTCCACTTCTGCACAATGCGAGGGTGAAACAAAACAGCACACGGCCTCGGGGGGCCGGCGACCTCGTCCTCGAGCGCCCTGCGGTTCCGGAACGGCGCCGCGGAGGGCGGCTCCCCTCCCCCACGGCCGTCTAGATCCCGGGCCGGGCCCGGGCCGTCCCTCGGCGGGTCCCGGGGCTCATGCTCCCCCGGCCCCGGCGGCCGCGCCGAGGAGCCCGGCGGGCGGCGGTGGCGGGGCCGGGCCGGCGGCGGGCTGCGGTCGGCCCGCCGGCGTCCCCGCGCCTCAGGGCGCCCCGCGGGCCCGGACCCCCTCGCCTCCTCCTCCGCCCTCGCCCGTCGCACCGCGGATCTCAACGCCGGGGCCTCCACACAGCGCCGCCGGCTGCCCCCGAAGAGGAGGAGGAGGATGTGGACAAGGTGGACCGCAAGACAGGCCGCCGCGGGCTGCGGGCGCCGACCATGGAGGGGGCTGCGGAGGCGGCGCCTGCGCCCGGCTGCTCTGCTCCCTCCGGCTCGCTTGCCGCCTCAGCCTCCACCCGGTGGCCGCCGCCGCTCCCGGTACCTCAGAGCCTCACGGACCCAAGATGGCCGCCCCTCGGCTTCCTCTGCTGCCTCCGGATGCCGGAAGTGACGGAACCGCCGCCTCCCGGAACTCGGCCAATCAGCGCGGCCCGAGGAAGCTGGCCCGGCCGCTGTTGCTAGGGGCGACTCAGTCAGGTCTGGGGTGGAAGAGGCGGCGCTCTGGGACGCGAAGGGGTGGTGGGGTCGCGGCGGGCGCAGCAGGCGCCCCCGAAAAGAGACGGCACATGGTCCTGGGCGGTGGCTTGAGCAGGACTCCTGGGTTGGCATTGACAGTGTTGATAGAGCGCCTACTGTGTGCCGAGGTTGAGGTCGCGCCCGCGGGACCGCGCTGCGCAGAATCGAGCCGCGGCAGCAGTTACAGGGCCGGGGCTGCGGGGAGGAGCCGGGCTTCTGTATGATCAACCGCGACCCCGGGATCGAAGATGCAGCCACCTTTCCTGCCTCCAGCTCTGGGTAGCAGGGGGCTAGGCTCGGCACCCGGAGGAACTCGCTGTCTGGAGGAGGATGGACTTGGACCCACCTAAATGCCATTCGGAAGACAAGAGTGCCTACGGGTGGGCTTGAAGCCCACCCCCCCCACCCCCCCAGGGACCAGTTCCTAAATGCCCTTAGGGGTTTTATAACCGGGCTCTTCTACACCAGCATGTAAGTGCCGAAGGGCTGGAAGCATCTCTGGGTGCCAGCCTTGGGCCGAGCTCAGCATCGCTTGCAGGCTGGAACGTTGGAAATGCTACTGGGAGCCTTTCTTGCCCCCTTGCCTCTGCATGTGCCCCGTGGTCCCGCGCAGACCCTGGCACTGCGGTGGATGGCGTTTATTGGTTCAGGGACCTTGTGGATTTGTTGCCTCATTTAAGCCTCAGGGTAATATATATACGCATATATATATATGTTATATTCATATATGCGTATATATATAATTTTTTTAAGTAAGCCCTATGCGCAATGTGAGGATTGAACTCATGACCCGGAGATCAAGAGTCTCATGCTCTACCGACTGAGCCAGCTAGGTGCCCCTCAGGGTAACCCTATAAAGACAGGCAGACACATCTTGCCATCCAAAGCCTAAACAGATTACAGTGCCTTGACCAAAGTATCCAAATGGGTTGGCTGCAGAGCTGGGATTTGAACCCATGTCCTAAAACTTCCCTAACAGATAAGTTCTTGTAGTGGGTATGCCTTGTTTTTCTTACTTTCCTCCCTCTTATTTCCTTCCTCCCTTCTTTCCTGCCTGCCTGTCTTCCTTTCTTCCTTCCCCAGCATGTGAACCATCTTGCTATGTCTGGGGCATTTCCTACTCTGTGAGAAATACATGTCTTTAAACACCAGCGTCATACCCAGAGAGGACAGACGCTCCCATCACAAAAACACATGAGGACTAAGATGCATTCGGGGCTTCAATCTCACCCTCTCAGGCAAGTGTTCACTGGGGCCAATGGCAGCCTTGTTTAAAATGTTATTCTGTCTCTCCCTGTTTGGACAAGCACACATGATTGAATTCCCATTAGTTAAATGTGTGCTTCATATACTGCAACTGAAATGTGGGTGAGCACAAGATTGTGGAGCCCCAGTAGGGCATTTAGCCCAATTTGGGGGGTTGGGTGAGGGAAGCTTCCTGGGAAAGAGATCATTTATTTACACTGAGTCTGAAACCATGAGTAGAGTCAGCCAGGTGAGGATGAGTAGAAAGGCATTCCAAGCAGAAGGGCAGCCTGCACAGGGGCACAGAGGTGGGAAAAAACATAGTGGGATTGGGTAAATGTCAAGAGAAGGGGAGGCGAGAGTTTAGGTTGGAAGGGGAGGCAGGAGTCAGGCCAAGCTTGGATGTAGCGTGACACTCAATTCAGCATCTTGAATGTCAACTAGATCAGCCATGAAAACAGAGGACCCACAAAAGGGTTTCAGCCTCGAGTAGGAGCAGAGAGACAGGGTTTGGACAATTCAGAACATTCTATATTGGCCAAAGAAGTAGCTGGGGGATGAGGTTTCCAATTAAATGTCTTTCTCACCTTACCACAGCACACATTAAATAATAAATTAGTGAATGCCAAAAGACAGGAAGCAAAGTTGACACTGTTTAACTCAAGATTCCTCTGGTTTTCATGAGAGCTGGAATTAAAGAAACACTTTGAGCCTTTCATTGCACTTATGTTAAATGACATCATGGTACTATAAAGACCTGGAAATGGGGAGATGGGAGGCAAGGTATGCATGTGGACATGAAAAGAAAAAAAAAAAAAGAGAAAGAAGTGGAAAAGAAGAAAAGAAAAAGCAAAGCATTGTTATACATGGAATGGATCTATGATCTGGAAGGAATGGAAGAGGGAGGTCTGAGATCTGGATCTGGAAGTCATTCTCGGAATGCCTTCTTCTGTCCTTGTTCCCTATCTCCATATTAAAGTAGGTTCTGTCTTGGTCTCCTTAGACTGAAAAGACATAAATCAACATACCAAGCTGTGTGTACGCAGAGGCGGTGCTTACTTTCATGTTAGCAAGGAAGCTCATCCTGAGATGTCAGAAGCTAAAAAGAATCTAGTTCTACCCTTGCTGCTGGAGGGTGGAAAAAGAACGGAGCCTCGAAGAGGTGAAGTGACTTGTCTGCAGCTGCACAGCTAGTTGGCAGGAGAACCAGAATGGGGCCCAGCTCTCTCAAGCCCCAGACTCCTGTTCTTACTCCCAGCAACAGCTCTCCTCAACTGTATAATGACAGAGGATACAGAGGGACCAGGAAGATGTTCCAGCCAGGAGAATGGAAGGAACACAGTCTCAGACATGAGAATTCCTAAGTTGCCTGCTGGCCCCTCCCTGAGGACAATGATGAATGGCCTTGTGCAAGAAACATAAGCACCCATTTGTTTAAGCCATGACAGTGTGGCTTGTCTGTTACTTGCAGACTAGTGCATTCCTAACCAGTTCTATCCTGTGCAGTGGTCAGATCTCCTGCCCCCCAAGCCTAGTGCTCTCTGCACCACGTCTAGTCTGGAGGGCCAGAAAGGCCTGCTTTGGCCTGGCCACCACACGGCACTCAGCCACCATCCTTCTGCCAGAATGTGGAGGGTGATGGGGGCCAGGAGCTGTTCTCAGTGTGTGTGCATGTGTGAGAGAGAGACGGGTAGAGAGCTGACAGAGCTGAGTGCTGAGAGTAAGCCACAGAGAGAGGAATTGTGTAATAATCATATGACACCTGAGAGGCAGGGTGGGGGGCGGGGGTGCCGGGCCGAATGTAGGCCAAGTAGGCCACAGATGCTTGGGGACACTGGGAAATATGAAGCCCGTTTCAGATCCACCCTCCAGGCTGCTCTCCAACATATTGGAGGTCAGAGCAGGCCCGCTGCTATCCTTTTAATTCACTACTCTGGTCCCCTTCTTTACCCCAGTGGGGCCATGATTGCCCTCAGGGAGGGGCCAGCAGGCAGCTTAGGAATTCTCATGTCTGAGACCGTGTTCCCGCTGTTCTCCTGCCTGGAACATCTTCCCGGTCCCCCTGGATCCTCCCTATCATTATACAACCCTATCATCTCACCTCTTCCATGGAGCCTTCCAAGATTGGCCTCCAGTGAGCTCTCCCCCACTCTCAGCATCCTTGATTTTTACTGCCTGAGGTCATAGTACATATATTGAGCTCCAGCTGTGTACCTGGCACCAGGCACCTACGCTTAAGACTGCTAACTCTCCAACACCATGTGAGGGAGTCAACACGCATATTGTTGGTGGCAAGGGGAGGGGACCAGCGTTCAGAGAGAGGAACTGTAACTTGCCCTACATTGTCATCCCCAAGAGGAGAGCCAGGGTCAAGCTCCAAACCATGTTTTTCCCTCCAAGTGTCTAACAGTGATGGATCCCTTTCATTCCGGGTAAGTGGGGGGCCTTCTAGCCCCTTGTGCTTAGCTCAGCAATGTCCAGTTAGAAACTCAGCACAGATCTGATGGTGACCACCCTTCTCTCTTCCAAGTACTGTATCCTTTCAGGATAATTGTGGATGGACTGCTTCTAAGATGGGTCACGGACATACCAGCCTTCCTTTCTGAGCACACAAAAATTCAACTTTGATCAATGACCTATAGCTACCCTTTTATCAGTTCCCATAATGCACTGCAATATTGGGATGGCTTTGGGGAATATGGAGATAGAAAGGACCATCTGCCCCTGCACTTAATGGCCCCAAGCTATTGAACTGTTCTATTCTCGGGGCACCTGGGTAGCTCAGTTAAGCATCGGACTCTTGCTTTTGGCTCAGGTCATGACCTCATAGTTCATGGTGTCCAGCCCCATGTTGGGCTCCACACTGACAGTGTGGAGCCTGTTTGGGATTCTCCCTCTCCTTTTCTCTCTGCCCTGCCCTCGTGCACACACTGTCTCTTTCTCTCTCTCAAAATAAATAACCTTAAAAAAAAAAAAAAATGTTCTATTCTCTGATGTGCTGGAGATTGTAGGTCTGGA
The DNA here is from genome assembly GCF_046562875.1 of Panthera onca. Lineage (NCBI taxonomy): Eukaryota > Metazoa > Chordata > Mammalia > Carnivora > Felidae > Panthera > Panthera onca. The sequence continues at coordinate 144,267,641 of NC_138344.1, read as the reverse complement.
TCCAGATCCAGATGCATATGTATATGACATTCTGTTGGGTGACCTTCTAGATCCTGATGGTGTGGGTCTCTGTAGCAGGCCTTCTCTCTTGGCCACTCCGCTCTAAGCTAGGAAAGCCCACTGTCTGGAATGCATGCAAAGGTCTGTGGACGCAATAGTTGTGGAAGAGAAGTGCGGACTCGAGTTTGAGCCTTGACTTATGACCCTGGATGCTGGGTGACCTTGGGCAAATCACTTCATGTCTCTCCAGGCCAATTTCTTAATTAGTCGATTGGGAATAATAGTACCTGTCACTCACTGTTGCCGTGGGGACCCACAGAGGTCACGCGCAGGGAGCAGCCAGCACATGTGTGCAGAGTTCACCCTTCCCGGGCAGCTGCACTTCTCAGTTCTCCCCGGGATGAGCACTGGAGGTCAGGGTCAAGTCTTCTTAGGCTACACGTGGCTGAGAGGTCAACACTCACTCCTCCTACCAGGCTTCCTCATCCAATCTTACCCACCTCACCGGGCACCTCATTATCGGAGGCAACGGATGCAAATGCCCTTGGTAAGAGGTCTGGCAACACAAGGGAAGCTGTTAGTGTCCATTTCAATGCCTCTGTTCGCATTCAGGAACACGGAGACTCCTGAAGAGTGAGAGGCTTGCTCAGGCTCCCCACGCAGAAAGTAGTGCCCTAGATCCCAGCCTGGTGGTTCTGACATCATGCTGCTGCAAAGACAAGTGGGCGATGATAGACTAGGGGAGAGCAGGGAAGAGCGGGTGACGAAGATTCACGACCTCTCCCGAGACTGACATGTGCCGCCTCCCTTACGGCTGACCTACGGAAGTAAGCACATCTCCCAATACAAATAATAACTTTTTCAGAAACAATTCTAAGCTCTTTTTGAGGAAAAAATATTTCCTCTGTTACTTCAGTTCCTGTGCCATCCTTGGAACCAGCGGACCCCCGTGAAAAGCCATATTTGCCTCTAATGGCAGCCCTCCCTCCCTGTCTCCTTTCTGTCCTTTGTTCTTCCCCTAACGAGTGTGTATCATGCACCCACTTTGTGTGAAGCAGTGTTTCAAGCACTAGGGATATAGCTCTGAACAAAGTTCTCAGCCAAGTGTCACAGGACACACATCAAATAATTCATGAGAGATATAATTTAGGGCACGATAACTTATAAAAAATTAATGAGGGTAGAGTGACAGAGACTAAGCTCTTTGGTTTTAATTCAAATTGTATTCTTTTTTTTTTTTTTTTGGTAATAGATGCACATGGTGCACAATTTACAAGGTGCAGAGGGATACACAGTTAAAGGAAAACTCTCCCTGGGGTGCCTGTGTGGCTCAGTCAGTTAAGTGTCCAACTCTTGGTTTTGGCTCAGGTCGTGATCTCACAGTTCATGAGTTCAAGCCCCACATCAGGCTTCGTGCTGTACGGAGCCTGCTTGGGATTCTCTCTCTCCTCTCTCTGCCCCTCCTCCACTCACACATGCCCTCTCTCGCCCTCTCTCTCTCTCTCTCTCTCTCTCTCAAAATTAAAAAAAAAAACTTTAAATTAAAAAAAGCAATATTCCATTTATGCAAAGCTCAGAAGCAAAAAAATGCAAAACCAACAACATATTGTCTAAGGATGCAAACGTATGGGATAAAATAATTCAGAAAAACCGAAGCAGATAATAAACACAAAAATCAGGGTAGAGGTTCAGGGGTTTGAGGAGACAAGGGTGGAAACAAGCGGCAGGTGTAGGAGCATTGGTATGTCACCATCCCTGACAAATACTTGACATGTTTTTAAAAACAACTCATTGAAGAAAATTCCCCTAACATGATATTAAGCATTTCAATTGAATAATTCAGGGGCGTTTAGTACATTTGAAATATTGTGCAACTACCAGTTCTATCTAGTTCTAAAACATTCCCAAAGTAACACCCCTACCCACGCAGTAAGCAATTTCTCTTGTCCCCTTCTCTCCTAGCTCCCGGAAGCCACCTAACTGTGTCCTGTCTCTATGGATTTACCTATTCTAGATATTTCATATAAATGGAATCAGACAGTATCTGGCCTTCTGTGTCTTGCCCCTTTCACTTAACACAATGTTTTGAAGGCTCACCGACATTGTAGAATGTGGCAGTACTGCGTTCGCCTTCATGGCGGGATGACAGGCCATCGTGTGGATGTACCAGCTGTGTTCATCCATTCATCTGCTCGGCGATGTTTGGGCCAAGTGCCTATTAGCTCCAGGAGCGGTTCTGCGTGCGGCACCAAGGGAATGCATGCATCTATGTGGGTAACTTCTTTCAATTTTTCTGGGTAAGTGTCGAGGAGGGACATTTCAGGTCCACCCAATTTTTATTTTTATTTTTTTTTTAATTTTTTTTTTCAACGTTTATTTATTTTTGGGACAGAGAGAGACAGAGCATGAACGGGGGAAGGACAGAGAGAGAGGGAGACACAGAATCGGAAACAGGCTCCAGGCTCTGAGCCATCAGCCCAGAGCCCAACGCGGGGCTCGAACCCACGGACCGTGAGATCGCGACCTGGCTAAAGTCGGACGCTTAACCGACTGCGCCACCCAGGCGCCCCAACCCCAATTTTTATTAAAAAAATAAAATTAAAATAGTTAACAAACATCGGTCAGATATAAGATAAGAGGGCCCTCCAGCTAGATGTGGAGGTGTTGGGAGGAAGCTGTCGTGTGTCCAGGAGAGAAGGAGGCCTGGAGCTAGGGTTCACGCTGGTTCAGATTTGGGACAGCGTGTCCCAGTTGGGACTGCAGGGCTTGCTGATTGACCGGACACTTGGGAAGAGAAAAAAGTAGGAACTGAGGCTAGCTCCTCGTACTATTTACTGAGATGGGAGACACAGGGTTGGGGGAGGGGACTGGGGGTAACAGCGGAAGAAATAAAAAATTCAGTTCGGTTGTGAACATGTTGTATCTGAGAGGCCTATCAGACGTCACATGCAGTAACTCGGGACCTGTTTTGTGTCTTAATTTCCATATAATAAAAATTGGGTGGTGGGAAGAAGAACAATAATACCTCTTGCAACCCTACTATATTATTGTAACTACATTTGTTGTGGAATATAAACTCATTAGGTGGTGTGAATGTAAATCTATTTTTTTGGCCCCCTGTTTTCAATGGTGTTCTGTTGAATCCACTTCAGGTTGTTCTCTAACTTTCTGGACATTCACAGTTACTGAAAGTCCTGCCCAGTTTAAAGCGGCCAGATCAAACTCAGTGTAAGACTGGGACTACCCGATCCCCTGCTGCAGTCGGGCCCCTGGTGGAGGAAGGGGGTGCCCCCTTCTGGGCTGGAGCCCCTGGTGGGGAGGGGCACACACTGGGTGGGCAGAGGACCCTGAGAGTCAGAAAAGCAGCGACAACTTACCCAGAGCCCACTCAACGCACCCTGTCCAATGCCCACAGACACCCTTGTGCCCCATGGAGGGTCACCCTTTCCTTCTACATCCCTGAATATCCCAAAGGAAGTGCTCCTGTGGGGAGTCTGGACCCATGTTCTTCCAGGCACCCCCAGACCCTCCCTGGGCCCTCAGCCCCTCCTTCCTTGGCACCTTCTCTTTATGTATAGACCCTTCCACCGGGCACAAACAGTTGCCTCTCTCTGTATTCTAGGGGACCCTCAACTCCATGTCCTCACCCCCACTTTCTTCTTCTCTTCCACTCTCTGCTGAGGTCAGACTTGTGATCTGTGACACTATGCCCCGCCCCCCCCCCCCCCCAACAACTCCTGAGTCGCCCTCTCCTATAGCATTTCCAGCTTCATCCTCCCTCAACTGTTTGGTATCTTAGAAGCCATGGGCCTGCCTGTCTTCCTTCTTATCTCTCTGTAATGTATGAGTTCCCATTTTCCAGATGAGAAAACTGATACTCCTAAAGGTGAGGTTTACTGAGCTCCCTCAACTGGTAAATGGTGACACCAGGCCTCTGCTGCAGGCCGTTGACTCCATGTTCTGTGCCCTGCAGACTTCTCAGGGTCTGGAGAGTATCTGAGCTCACCAGCAAAGTAGGGCTCCTGGCCCAGGTCACACGCCCAAGCACCATCCTGCCCAGGCACCAGTGGGCTCACACAGACTTAAGGACCTGGTGCCCCTGAATGTTGGGTGGTGACAAAACGAAAATGAATGATGAGTGATTGACGTATCGGTCAGAACTGGAAGGAGCCTCGGAGTTTTGCCACTCAGTATTTATTTTGTCACTCCCCCCAGCTGATCAGGAGAGGCTGAGGCCGGGCGCTGTTGGGGGCAGAGGTTCTGGAGAGGCTGCCTGCCAGGCCCGGGCTGCTTAGAAAGCTCACTCTCTGTTTCAGATTCTGTGTCTCCCTCTCTCTGACCCTCCCCCGTTCATGCTCTGTCTCTCTCTGTCTCAAAAATAAACAAATAAATGTTAAAAAAAAAAAAAAAAAAAAAAGAAAGCTCGCTCTGACAGGGGAGGGAGCATCGGCTGGATCTGGCCAGAGGCAAACCCCAAGAGCCCACAGGGCAGAGCAGCTGCTGCAGGCTTCCCACGGGGACCAGGTACACTCCTCCTGGGCTCAGCGTCGGTTTCCTCTGGCCACTGTAACAAATGACCACAGGCCATGTGGCTGGAAGCAACATAAGTTTATTCTCTCAACTTCTGGAGGTGGAGGACTGAAATCAAGGTGTAGGTGGGCCACACTTTCTCTGGGGGCTTTAGGGGACAATCTGTCCTTTGCCTCTTCCCGCGTTGGTGGCTGCTGGTATTCCTTGATTTGTGGGCACATGGTTCCAATGTCTGGTCACACTGCCATCTCCTCTTCTGTCTTTGTGTCATATAAACACATTTCAGCAGGCTCCATGTCCAACTTGAGGCTTGAACTCATGACCCTGAGATTGAGAGTCACATGCTCTACCAACTGTGCCAGCCAGGCAGTTGTGTCTTTGTGTCTTTGTGTCTTGCTCCCTTCTGGCTGGTTCTCATCACACTTGTGATTACATTTAGGGCCCGCTCCGATAATCCGGGATGATCTCTCCATCTCAAGATCCTTAATTTAACAACATTGGCAAGATCTTTGCCATATAAGGTAACATCCACAGACTGCAGGGATCAGAACCCGATATCCTGGGGGCCACTGGGTAGCCTAGTACCCTTAGACTAACTAACTTGCCCACAGTCACCAACTTAAGTGAGAAAATGATCAAGAAAGTGTGGCTAATATATTCAGGACATTTATATTGGCTATTTTTGCAGTTTTTTACCACTTGCTGGTAATGGATTTAATTTTATCTTGAGGTCAATGCACTAGGCACAATTAACAGTCACTGACTACCTTTCTGTTGCTCAATATGTAGGAGCCTTGTAGGAACCTGAAAGGGAGTGGTCATCAAGAGAGGAGGTTCACCCTGCCTAAGACCCTTCCTGCCCTCCCTGCACTTCCCTTTTCACGACCATGATTCTGATGCTTCATCCTGTCCCCTAGCACACATCAACCAGGAAAGTGGCTGTCACGGTTGCATTTGGAAAATATTTGTTACCGGTGAGTTTGATTCCAGGTCAAAGACAAGGGCAGAATTGAAAGAGTAAAACCCTCAAAGGTCTAACTTTTCCTGATTAATAAATCCCTGACCTCACACACGGAACCCGTTGAGTTGTTAGAACAAGATTCTGTTCCGGCGGGTGTAACCTCAGACGTGAGCTGTCCAGGGCTGGCCTTCTGAGTCAGCCTGAGTCCCACCTACATGCGCTCCCCTGGGGCTGCTGGACTCAAAGGCTCTTTTCACGAAGAGAGCAGGAAACAGATGACTCGATGTGCGTGGCACATCCAAGCCGGAGGGTAACTGATGTGCTTGAATATTAATAAGAAAGAACTGGCTTCTGTAGCCTGGGAACCCTAAAAGAGATTCTGTTAAAGCATTTGAATCTAGACCTACAGCAGGCAAGCAAACGCACAGGTAATTTATAGACCAAATGAATGAAGAAGAAAAAAGTAGAATTGAATAATGTAAAACTTTTACTCATCAAAACTTTGGGGATGCAACAAAATGGTATTTAGAGAGAAAATCACAGCCTTAAGTGCTTAAATGAGAAAAGAAGAAGGGCTAGAAATTAATGAGCTATGGGGGCGCCTAGGTGGTTCAGTTGGTAGAATATGTGATTCTGGGTTCTGTGAGTTCAAGCTGCATATTGGGCATAGGGCTTACTTAAAAAAAATTATGAGTTATGCATTAATATTATGTAGTCAGAAAAAGAATACATTATACCAAAGAAAGTAAAAAGGACAAATGAAAAGCAGAAATTAATAAAGACAAAATGAGATGGGAGCCTGGGTGGCTCAGTTGGGTGGGCATCCGACTTTGGCTCAGGTCATGATCTCGCAGTTCATGGGCTCGAGCCCCACGTCAGGCTCTGTGCTGACAGCTCAGAGCCTGGAGCCTGCTTCAGATTCTGTGTCCCTCTCTTGCTCTGCCCCTTCCCCACTCATGCTCTCTCTCTCTTTCAAAAATAAATAAACATTTAAAAGTTAAAAAAAAAAAAGATAAAATGAGATCAGTAAAGCCAAGAATTAGTTCTTTGTTGGGAGAGAGGGGAGGGTGGGTGATGGGCATTGCAGAGGGCACCTGTTGGGATGAGCACTGGGTGTTGTATGGAAACCAATATGACAATAAATTTCATATTAAAAAAAAAGAAATAGTTCTTTGAAAAGCCTAGTTAAAAAAAAAGGCAAAACTCTAGCCTGCCTAATTAAGAATAAAGGAAAGAAATGGGGAGTGAAGTATTAGAAAATACAAGGTAGGAAACGACCACAAATGTTACAGAGGTTTAAAAAGTAAGGAAATACCATCAACAAATTTGTGTCAATAATTCTGAAAGCTTATACAAAACAAATTAATTCCTAGAAACCGTAACATCATGAATACCCAAGAATAAATAGAAAATGAATAGCTCCATAACTAGTAAAGAAATTGGGGGGCATCTGGATGGCTCAGTCAGTTAAGCATCCGATTCTTGATTTCAGCTCAGGTCATGATCTCACTGTTTATGAGATTGAGCCCCACGTCCAGCTCAGTGCTGAAAGTGCGGAGCCTGCTTGGGATCTCTCTCTCCCTCTCTGTCTCTGCCCTTTCCTGGCTCGCTCTCTCTCTCAAAATAAATAAATATTTAAAAAAAAATTGAGGGGCGCCTGGGTGGCTCAGTCGGTTGAGCGTCTGACTTCGGCTCAGGTCACGATCTTACAGTCTGTGAGTTCGAGCCCCGCATCGGGCTCCGTGCTGATGGCTCAGGGCCTGGAGCCTGCTTCCGATTCTGTGTCCCCCTCTCTCTCTGCCCCTTCCCTGCTCATGCTCTGTCTCTCTCTGTCTCAAAAATAAATAAAAACATTAAGAAAAAAATTTTTTTTAAAAATTGAAGCAAGTGCAAATAGCTTTACAGGCAAGTTCTACTGAACTGTCGAAGAACACATTATTTCAGTTTCACACAAACTCTTTCATACAAGAAGAAAGGCTGAAAATCCAAGACCTAAGTAAACATCTCAAAAAGCTTGAAAACAGTAAACCAAATCCAAAGAAAGTGTAAGAAAGGGAATATAATAGAAAGAATCAACAAAGCTACAAGTCTCAGCGCTGGTGAAACTGATCGTGGTAAGAGAAGCACAGGAAACACGGTCAAGAGTGAGAAAAAGACGTTACCAGAGATCCTTCAGACATTAAACAGCAGTAAGAGAGTATCACGAACAACTTCATAAGAACACATTAAAACTTTTAGATGAGGGGCGCCTGGGTGGCGCAGTCGGTTAAGCATCCGACTTCAGCCAGGTCACGATCTCGCGGTCCGTGAGTTCGAGCCCCGCGTCAGGCTCTGGGCTGATGGCTCGGAGCCTGGAGCCTGTTTCCGATTCTGTGTCTCCCTCTCTCTCTGCCCCTCCCCCGTTCATGCTCTGTCTCTCTCTGTCCCAAAAATAAATAAAAAACGTTGAAAAAAAAAATTAAAAAAAAAAACAAAAAAAACAAAAAACTTTTAGATGATATGGACAAATTTCTAGAAAAATACCTTACCAAATTGGCATGAGAATAAATAGAAAGTCTAGATAGTACCTTAACAATGAGATTGAACCTGCAATTCAAAACCCTCCCGGAAGGAAACCTGAGACCCTGAGGATTTCACTAGGTGTTCTCCAAGCATTGAAAAAGAAATAACACTAATTTCACACAAACTCTTCTATAGAAAAGAAAAAGAGGAGACACATGTTTGTTTTAGTTGGACACTGTATGTAGCCTTTTCCCCAAGTCTGACGAGGACATTATGAGAAAAGAAAATTACATGCCAATATTATATTGCTCAGGAACATAGACAAAAATAATTCTAAAGAAAATATTAGTAAGTCAAATCCAGTGATGATTGAAAGATAAAACATCACAACCAAGTTGAGTTTATCTAGGAATGCAAACTTGGTTTAATATTCAAAAATCAATCAATGTAATTCACCAAAGTAGCAGAATACAGGAGATAATAATCATACAAACACCCCAATACCTGCAGAAAAACAACTGATTCAATATTCCTAGCAAACTAGGAATAGACTGGATTCTCCTTGATCTGTTAAGAATATCTAAACAAATCTGCAGCAAACATTGTCATCCCTAACTTTACAATGTTTCCAGCTTTCTCTTTGCCATCAGGAAAACACAAGGGCACCCACTTTTGCTGCTTTAACTCAAGATTGCACTGGAGCTCCTGGTAAGTGCAGGAAGAAAAGAGAAATAAAAGATAGAAGGATTGAGGGGGTCCTGGGTGGCTCAGTCAGTTGAGTGTCCAACTTCGGCTTAGGTCCTGATCTTGAGGTTTGTGAGTTCGAGCCCTGCGTCAGGCTCTGTGCTGACAGCTCAGAGACTGAAGCCTGCTTCGGATTCTGTGTCTTCCTCTCTCTCTGCCCGCTTGCACTCTGTCTCTCTCTCTCTCTCTCAAAAACAAATAAACATTAAAAAAAAAGATAGGATTGGGAAGGGATACATAAAACTGTTATTATTTGCAGATGATATGTACCTAGAAAATCTAAAATAAATATATGGATAATGATTAGAATTAATAAATGAGTTTAGGGGGCACCTGGGTGGCTCAGTCAGTTACCAATCCGACTCTTGGTTTTGGCTCAGGTCATAATCTCACAGTTGGTGGGATCAAGCCCCGTGTGGGGCTCTGTGCTGACAGCATGGAGCCTGCGTGGGATTCTCTCTCTCCCTCTTTCTCTGTCCCTCCCTGCTCACTCATGCACTTGCTCTCTTTCTCTCTCTCTCTTAAAATAAAAAAAAATAAACTTAAAAAAAAAAAGAATGACTTTGTTGGGCATAAGATCAAAGTACAAAAAAGAATTGTATTTCTGTAAAGTAGACACAGGAGCTACAGAATGAATTGTTGTAAAAGATACTGTTTATATATAGGATATACAAGGCAGCTACATAAAAACTAAAGAAAATTATAAGAAATCAAAGAATAGGGGGATCTGGCTGTCTCAGTTGGTGGAGCATGTGACTCTTGACCTCAGGGTTGTGGGTTCAAACCCCACATTGGGTGTAGACATTACTTAAAAAATAAAATCTTAAAAAAAAAAATAAATGAAAGAATAAATAAAAGGTGGAATATACTGTGTTTTTGTCTCAGAAGAGTCATTATTATAACATATTCATTCTTCTATAAAATTGGTCTGTATGTTCAATGCAATCTCACAAAAAACATGCCCGAAGGGTTGTGTGTATATATGTTACAATTCTGTGTAACTTGACAAGCTGATTCTAAATTTCTATGAAAACGTGAAGGACCAAGAATATCCAAAGTCTTTTTTTTTATTATAAAGCCAGCTTTTATTTATTTATTTTTTTTACTGTTTATTTTTATTTTGAAAGAGAGTGAGAGAGAGAGAGCAGGGGAGAGGCAGAGAGAGAGGGAGAGGGAGAGAATCCCAAGCAGGCTCCAGGCTGTCAACGCAAAGCCTGATGCAGGGCTTGATCTCATGTACTGCGAGATCATGACCTGAGCCAAAATCAAGAGTCAGATGCTTAGCCCACTGAGTCACACAGGTGCCCCTTATTTAATTTAAAAAATTTTTATTTTAGAGAGAGAGAGCGAGAGAGCACTAACTGGGGAGAGAGGTAGAGGGAGAGAGAGCGAGAAAGAGAGAGAATCTTAAGCAGACCCACCCTCAGCATGGAGCCCCACATGGGGCCTGATGCCATGACTCTGGGATCATGATATGAGCCGAATCAAGAGACAGACACTCAACCGACTGAGCCACCCAGGCGCCCCTCCAAATCTTTTTATTTATTTAATTAATTAATAACTAATTAAGGTTTAAATGTTTACTTTTGAGAGAGAGAGAGAGCACATGCGAGCCAGAGGAGGGGCAGAGAGAGAGAGAGAGAGAGAGAGAGGGCGCATCCCAAGCAGGCTCCAAGCTGTCAGCGCAGAGCCTGATGATGGAGAGCTTGATCTCACGAACCATGAGATCATGACCTGAGCCAAAATCAAGAGTCATTTGCTCCACCGACTGAGTCACCCAGGCAGCCCAAAAATCTTTTTAAAGCAGAGGAACAAGATAAGACAATGGCTTCACTGGATATCAAGCCTTATTATAAAGGATGGTAATTAAGGCACTGTGCTGGTAGTGTATGAATGCAAAGATAACCCAGTGGAATAACAAAACTCAAGAAGGAGACCAACACGTATGTAGATACCTGGTTTTCAACAAAGGAGCTCTTGCAGAGCAGTGGGGGAAAGAACAGCCTTTTAAATAAATGGTTCTGAACAATGAGATTTTCCCATAGGAAAGAAAAGAGAAAACCACTTGATCCTTACTTTGAACCATGTACAAAAATTAATTATGAAATAAAAATATAAAGCTTGTAAAACATAAGGAATATAATATCTTCAGGAATTTAGGGTAGCAAAAATTTCTTAACTAGGCATAAACATAAGCCTGAAGGAAAAGAAAAAACCTGATAAATTTAGTTACAGGAAAATTAAGAACTTCTGTTCACCATAAGACATCATTCAAAGAGTAAACAAAGAAACAAGAACAAGCAAATATCCAAGGAAAGATATTTGTAACACATATAACTGACAAAGGCTCATACTAAGAATATTTAAAGAACTTGTACAATATTTAAGAAAAAGCCAAACGAAAATTAGAGACTTGAAAAGGCACTTCACAAAAAGACTGGCAAATGGCCAGTAAACATATGTAAGCGACATTTAATTTATCAGCAACCAGGAAAATGCAAATTAAATGCATTTTATATTAAAGGCATCATAAAGAAAGGGAAAAGACATGTACAAACTCAAAGAAGATAATTTCATGCACATAATTAACAAATGACTCGTGTTGTCTGGAATATATAAGGAATTCTTGTAAGGCATTAAGAAATAGCAGACAACACAAAGCAAAATAGCAATCCATTGTATGTGGATATGGTTTGATTGATCCATTCATCAGTTGGTGGACATTTGGGTTGTTTCCACTTTCGACTGTTAAAAGCAATACTGCTATAGCATTCGTGGGCAAGTTTTTACGTGGACACATGTTTTAATTTCTCTTTATTACTAAGGGGTGGAATTGCTGGGTCATATGGTAACGCTACTCTTTCGAGGAACTGCAAGCCTGTTTTCCACAATTGCTGTACTATTTTATATTCCCTCCAGCAGCGTGTGTATGTGAAGTCTCCATTGTGTCCACATCCTCACCAACGTTTGTTATTATAAGTCTCTTTTTATTAGGGCCACTTGTACTAGTATCCTGGGGCTACGGTAACAGAGTACCACAAACCCGGGAGGTTAAAGAAACAGAAATTGATTTCCCAGTTCTGGAGGCCAGAAGTCCGAAATCGAGGTGTCAGGATGGCTGTGCCCCCTGTGAAGGCTCCAGTAGAGATTCTGTAGCATTCTCGGCTTTTGGCTACATCACTCCAATCTCTGCTCCTGTCTTCGCATGTCCTTCACCTCTGTGTGATTCTCTCAGCCCCACCCCCCACCTCCCCTTTCCTGTAGAACACATGTGGCTGCATTTAGGGTCCGCTCAGAGAATGCAGGATGAGCTCCCCCTCTTAAGGTCCTGTCTTCCTCATATTTGTTGCCATATAAGGTAACATTCACAGGTTGCAGCGATCTGATGTGGCTATCTTTTGGGGTGTCATTTTTTTGGCCTCACACATCTTCCTAGCGGGTATGGAGTTGTATCTCAATGTGGTTTTGGTTTGGATTTTTCTGACGGCTAGTGGTGTTGAGCATCTTTTCATGTGCTTCTTAGCCACTTGGATATTTTCTCTGGAGCAATGTCCATACAGATCCTTTGCCCAACCAAAAAAAATTTTTTTTTAATTTTTTTAATGATTTTTTTTAAATGTGAGAGATAGAGAGAGATAGAGACAGAGCATGAGCTGGGGAGGGGCAGAGAGAGAGGGAGACACTGAATCCAAAGCAGGCTCCAGGCTTCTGAGCTGTCAGCACAGACCCTGACATGGGCTTGAACTCGTGAACCATGAGATCACAACCTGGGCCGAAGTCAGACGCACAAGTGACTGAGCCACCCAGGTGCCCCTAAAAATTTTTTTGTAATGTTTATTTATTTATTTATTTATTTATTTATTTATGTTTATTTATTTTTGAAGGAGAGAGAGACAGAGTGTGAGCGGGGAAGGGGCAGAGAGAGAGGGAGACACAGAATCCGAAGCAGGCTCCAGGCTCTGAGCTGTCAGCACAGAGCCCGATGCGGGGCTCAAGCTCATAAACTGTGAGATCACGACCTGAGCTGAAGTCCACTGCTTAGCCCACTGAGCCACCCAGGGGCCCCTGCCCAATTTTTAATTTAGCTATTTCTCTTTTTATTATTGAATTGTAAGAGTTCTTTATACAGCAGTAACATCAGGGAAGACGGAGTAGGAAAAGCCAGGAATCTGTGTCCCCACCTAGACAACAATTGTACTGTCAGAGTCATCTGTTGTAACTACTTTGAAGCTCTGGGGTCTATTGGAAGACCCATTTTCCGGGGGAAGTCTTGGGTGGTGAGCCCTGATTACTTTTGGATGATTTGATCTCTTAGGGTGATAATAGCTACCCATCCCCAGTGTCCCTTTGCCCGATAGCAGGGAGCCATGCCCATGTCCTTATACTGGCTTGTGGGAGCCCAGGTGGGCACTAAGGACACTCTTCTCCAAATATCAGGAATCTGTGTCCTGATCATGGATCACTGCTTGTGACCACAGAAGTGCAGACACAGAGGTGGCTCTCAGGGCTAGACCCACCAGCTAAAGTGACTTCCAGGGAATTTAAAGATACAGATTCTGTTTTAATTTTTTTGTTTTTGATTTTTAGCCTTCATTTCCTCCTTTTCCGCTTTTGGGAGCCAGATAATTAAGAATCAGACATTCAAAAGCAACCACATATACAGGGGAATTTGGAAAAGTCACTGCGTATGCCCAAGAAAAAACCTGAGAAGACCTTAAGTTTACACCTCAGGCTGATCCTCACCACAAAAATACCCTACAATAATTATTTTTAAAATGCTGGGAAGGAAGATAATCTGATTTCCAGAGTTACCACACTGTAAAATTCAAACATTCAGTTTTCAACGACAACAACAATGAATCACAACAGATGTAAAAATACAGGGAAGTCTGGCCTACTCAAAGACAGAAGCCTAGTCATCTAAGGAAGAGCCCATGGTGGACTTGCTAGAAAGACTTGAAAACAACCGTCTTAAAGATAATTCAAAGAGCAGGGTGCCTGGGTGGCTCAGTCAGTTGAGCGTCCGACTTTTGATTTTGGCTCAGGTCCTGGTCTCAGGGCTCGTAGGGTTGAATTCTGTGTCTGGCTCTGCGGTGGCAGCACAGAGCCTGCTTGGGATTCTCTCTCCTCTCTCTCTCTCTCTCTCTCTCTCTCTCTCTCTTTCTGCCCCTCCTTCACTCACATGCACTTGCTCTCTCTCTCTCTCAAAATAAATAAAAATAAACTAAAAGAAAAAAAAAAGATAATTTGGGGTGGTTGGGTGACTTGGTTAAGCGCCCAACTTTGGTTCAGGTCATTATCTCACAGTTTGTGGGTTTGAGCCCCAAGGTGGTCTCTGTGCTGACAGCTCAGAGCCTGTAGCCTGCTTCGGATTCTGTGTTTCCCTCTCTCTCTCTCTATTTCTCTCTTAAAAATTAATAAACATTTTTTAAAAAGATAATTCAAAGGAGTACATGGACAGAGTCAAGGAAATGATATATTAACAAATTGGAAATATCCATGAATTGATGGAAAACATGAAAAGAATCAAAAGGAAATTCTGGATCTGAAAAGTATAACTTAAAAAAAAAGAATTTAGTAGAGGGATTCAAAAGTGAATTTGAGCAAGCAGAAGAAAGAAATCAACAAACATGAAGATAGGGTAATGGAAATTACTCAGTCTGAGAAGCAGAAAGAAAAAGTTCGAAGAAAAGTGAGCAGAACCTAAAGGACCAACATATGCACTGTAGGCTCTCAGAAGGACAAGAGAGAGGGGGTGGGCAAAGAGATTAATTGAAGAAATCATGGTGACAACTTCTCAATTTTGATGGCAGACATGAATGGAAACACTCAAAACACTCTCACCAAGACGCATTATAATAAAAATTTCAAAACACAAGGGCAAAGAGAATCTTGAAAGCAAGAAGAGAGAAGCAAGTCGTCATACGCAGGGATTCCCAACAAGATTATTGGCAAAATTACCAAAAATCTTGGAGGCCAGGGGCACCTGGGTGGCTCAGTCAGTTGAGCATCCGACTCTTGATTTTGGCTCAGGTCATGATCTCACCGTCATGGAGCCCTGTGTTGGGCTCTGTACTGAGTGTGGAGCTTGCTTAAGATTCTCTCTCTCCATCTCTCTCTCTCTCTCTCTGCTCCTTCCCTTCTTTTTCTCTCTGCCTCCAAAAACAAACAAGCAAACAAACAAACAAACAAACAACCCTTGGAATCCAGAGGGCAATGAGTTGATATATTTAAAGTGCTAAAGGAAAAAAAAAAAAAAACTGTGAAGCAAGAATCCTATATCTGGGAAAACTGTCCTCCAAAAATGAAGGAGAAATTAAAATACTCCTTGATTTAAAAAACAAAAACAAAAACAAAAAAACCTGAGGAAGTTTATTACCATGAGACCAGCTCTACAAGAAATGGTGAAGGGAGGGGCACCTGGGTGGCTCAGTTGGTTAAGCATGCAAGTTCAGCTCAGGTCATGATCTCATGGTTCATGAGTTTGAGCCCCATGTCAGGCTCTGTGCTGACAGCTCAGAGCCTGGAGCTGTTTTGGAATCTATGTCTCCTCTCTCTGCCCCTTCCCCCTGCTTGTGCGCTCTCTCTCTCTGAAAAATAAAATAAACATTTTTTAAAAATTAAAAAAGAAATGCTGAAAAGACTCCTCCAGACTGTAATGAAAGGACTCTCGGCAGTAACTTGAAGCTCTTGAAGGAATAAAGATCTCCAGTAAGGGTAAATACATGGGTAATTATAAAAGCAAGTATTGTTGGAATTTTGGTTTGTAACCCCACTTTTAGTTTCCTATATGATTTAAAAGACTAAAAAGACTGGGGCGCCTGGGTGGCTCAGTCGGTTAAGCGGCCAACTTCGGCTCAGGTCATGATCTCGCGGTCTGTGAGTTCGAGCCCCGCGTCGGGCTCTGTGCTGACAGCTCAGAGCCTGGAGCCTGTTTCAGATTCTGTGTCTCCCTCTCTCTGACCCTCCCCCGTTCATGCTCTGTCTCTCTCTGTCTCAAAAATAAACGTTAAAAAAAAATTAAAAAAAAAAAAAAGACTAAAAAGACAGCAGTGAATGAAAGAGGTAGTAATGATGCTGGATAGGAGCAGAGTATGTTATTGAAGTTAAGACTGTATAAATTTGAATTATAGTGTTATAATTTTGGAATATAATCTTTAAAAACATTTTTTTAATGCTTATTTATTTTTGAGGCAGAGAGAGACAGAGCATGAACAGGGGAGTGGCAGACAGAGAGGGAGACACAGAATCCGAAGCAGGCTCCAGGCTCTGAGCTGTCAGCACATGGGGCTTGAACCCATGAACCGTGAGATCATGACCTGAGCTGAAGTCAGACGCTTAACCGACTGAGCCACTCAGGCGCCCCTGGAATATAATCCTAAATAACTCTACTTGCTTTGGATAATATTGACATCTTAACAATATTAATTCTTCTAATCCATAAACATGGAATGTGTTTCCATTTATTTTTGTCTTTAATTTCTGTCAGCAATATTTTATAGTTTTTGTTGTACACGTCTTTCATCTCCTTGGTTAACTCCTAAGCATTTTATTCTTTTGGATGCTATTGTAAATGGAATTGTGTTCTTTATTTCCTTTTCACATTCTTCATTGTTAATGTATAGAAACTATATTGTTGAGATTTTTTTTCACTAAATTATTTAATTTTTTCCATTTTATTTAATCTAAAAAAAAGTTCACCCATTTTCCCCCACCCCATCTCTAGCAACTACTATTATCTGTATCTATTAGAGTTTTTAAAGATTATATATATAAGAGAGATCATATGGTATTTGTCTTCCTCTGACTTATTCCACTTCACATAATGCCCTTGTGATCCACCCATGTTGTCATAAATGGCAAGATTTTTGGGCGCCTGGGTGGCTCAGTCAGTTAAGCATCCAACTTGATCTCAGGTCATGATCTCATGGTTCATGGGTTTAAGCCGTGCATCCGACTCTATGCTGACAGCTCAGAGCCTGGAGCCTGCTTCAGATTCTGTGTCTCCCTCTCTCTCTGCCCATCCCCTGCTCGCTCTCTCTCTCTCTCTCTCTCTCAACAATAAACATTAAAAAAAATTAAAAAATAAATAGCAAGATTTTCTTTTTTATAGCTAAATTGTCCATTGCATATATCTATACCATAATTTCTTTATTCATTCATCCATTGATGTATACTTAACATTGTTTCCACGTCTTGGCTATTGTAAATAATGCTGCAATAAACATGGGAGTGCACATGTCTTTTCAAGTTAGTGTTCTTGTTTTCTTCAGATAAATACCTAGAAGAGGAATTGCTGAATTGTATGGTAGTTCTGATTTTACTTTTTGAGGAACCTCCATACTGTTTTCTGTAGTGGCTCCACCAATTTACATTCCCCTTGACAGTGTGTAAGGGTTCCCTTTTCTCCACATCCTCACCAACACTTTTTATTTCTTACCTTTTTGATAATCACCATTCTAACAGGTGTGAAGTGATACCTCATTGTGGTTTTGATTTGCATTTCCCTGATGATTCGTCATATTGAGCATCTTTTCATGCACCTGTTAGCCATCTATGTCTGCTTTATAGAAAATGTCTAGTCAATCTTTAATAGGATTATTTGTGGGTTATTTTTGTTATAAAATTGTATGAGTTCTTTATATATTTTGCATATTAGTCATTTATGAGATACATGATTTGGAAATATTTTCTTCCATTCAGTATGTTGTCTTAAAGAATTTTTAAAAATGTTTTATTATTTGTTTTTGAGAGAGAGAGACAGAGACAGAGACAGAGACAGAGAGAGCAGGGAAGGGGCAGAGAGAGAGGAGACACAGAACTGGAAGCAGGGTCCAGACTCTGAGCTGTCAGCACAGAGCCCGACGTGAGGCTCAAACTCACAAACTGTAAGATCAGGACCTGAGCCAAAGTCGGACACTTAACCGACTGAGCCACCCAGGTGCCCCAGTAGGTTTTTCTTTTCATTTTGTTGACAGTTTCCTTTGCTGTGAGGAAGCTTTTAGTTTGATGCAGTTCCACTTGTTAATTTTGCTTTTGTTGATTTTGCTTTTCATGTCAGATTAAAAAATGATTTAAAAATATATCATCAAAATCCGTGTAAAAGAGGTAACTTTTCTTCCAGGAGGTTTACGGCTTCAGGTCTTATGTTCAAGTATTTAATCTATTTTGAGTTAATTCTTGTGTATGGTGTAAGATGGTGGTCCAGTTTCATTCTTTTCCATGTGGCTGTCCGATTTTCCCAATACCATTTATTGAAGAGACCGTCCTTCCTCCATTGTATATTATTGGTCTTTTGTTGTAAATTAATTGACCATATATGTGTGGGTTTATTTCTCAGCTTTCTATCCTGTTGCATTGATCTGTATGTCTGTTTTTATGCCAGTACCATACTATTTTAATTACTACCACTTCATACTATAACTCGAAGTCTGGAATTGTGAAACCTCCAGTCTTGTTTTTCTTTTTCAAGATTGTTCTGGCTATTTGAGGTATTTTGTGGTTCTGTACAATTTTTAGGATTGTTTGTTCTAGTTCTGTGAAAAATGATGTTGCTATTTTGACAGGGAGTGCACTAAATCTGTAGATTGCTTTGGGTAGTATAGGCATTTTAACAACATTTTTCTTCTAATCCATGAGCATGGAATGTCTTTCCATTTCTTTACATTGTCTTGAATTTCTTCAGAGTACAAATCTTTCACCTCTCTTGTGAAGTTTATTCCTAAATATTTTACTGTTTTTGGTGCAACTGTAAATAGGATTGTTTTAATTTCACTTTCTGCTGCTTCATCATTAATGTATACAAATGCAACAGATTTCTATACATTGACCATGTATCCTGCAACTTTACTGAATTCACTTCTCAGTTCTAGTGTGTGTGTGTGTGTGTGTGTGTGTGTGTGTGTGTGTGTGTGTGGTTTTTTTGTTTGTTTGTTTGTTTGTTTGTTTTTGGTGGAGTCTTTAGGGTTTTCTGAAAATAGCAAGAGTTTTACTTCTTCCTTACCAATTTGGATGCCTTTTCTTTATGCTGCTTAATTGTTGTGGTCAGGACTTCCAGTATTACGTTGAATAAAAGTGGTGAGAGGGGACATCCTTGTCTTCTTTCTGACCTTAGGGGAAAAGCTCTCAGCTTTTCAACATTGAGTATGATGTTAGCTGTGGGTTTTTCATATAAGGCCTTTATTATGTTGAGATATGTTCCCTCTAAACCTACTTTATTGAGGGTTTTTGTCACGAATGGATGTTGTACTTTGTCAAATGCTTTTACTGCATCTATTGAAATGATCATATTCTTTCCCTTCTTCATGTGACATACCATTGATTTTTTGCAAATATTGAATGACACTTGCATCCTAGGGATGCACACTTAATCGTGGTGTAGGATTTTTTTTTTTAATGTATTGTTGAATTTGGCTTGCTTATTTTGTTAGGAATTTTTGCATCTATATTCATGAGAGATATTGGCCTGTAATCCTTTTTTTTTTTTTTTTTTTTTTTTTTTTTTCCTTTTTGTGGTGTCTTTATCTGGGTTTGCTATCAGGGTGATACTGGCCTCATAGAATGAATTTGGAAGTTTCCCTTTCTCTTCTATTTTTTGGAATAGTTTGAGAAGAAAAAGTATTAACTCTTCTTTAAACTTCTGGTAGAATTTGTCTGTGAAGCTGTCTGGTACTGGACTTTTTGTTTTTTGGGAATTTTTGATTACTGATTCAATTTTGTTGCTGGTAATTGGTCTGTTCAAATTTTCTATTTCTTCTTGCTTTTGTTTTAGAGGGTATATGTTTCTAGGAATTTACCCATTTCTTCTAAGTTATCCCATTTGTTGGCATATACGTTTTATTTTCATAATATTGTTACAATTATTTTGTGTTTCTGTGGTGTTGATTGTTATTTCTCTTCTTGCACTGGTAATTTTTAAAAAAAAATTTTAACATTTATTTATTTCTGAGAGACAGACAGAGCACCAGTGGGGAAGGGACAGAGAGAGAGGGAGACACAGAATCTAAACCAGGCTCCAGGCTCTGAGCTGTCAGCACAGAGCCCGACGTGGGGCTCAAACTCATGAGTGGTAAGATCATGACCTCAGTGGAAGTCAGACACTTAACCAACTGAGCCACCCAGGCACCCCTTTCACTGGTGATTTTAACTGCATTGTCTCTCCTTCTCTCTCTCTCTCTCCTGGTTTTATTTATTTATTTATTTATTTATTTATTTATTTATGTATTTATTTATAGTTTTTATATCATTTATTTCTGCTCTAATCTTATATTATTTCCTTCCTTTTGCTGGGTTTGGGTTTTGTTTGTTTTTTCTTTAGCTCTTTTGGGTGTAAGATTAGGTTGTTTGTGGTTTTTCTTGCTTCTTGAGGTGGGCCCATGATGCTACGAACTTCCCTCTTAGAACAACTTTTGCTGCATCCCGAAGATTTAGGATGTTGTGTTTTCATTTTCATCTGTTTCCATGTAATTTACTTATTTATTTATTTTGATTTATTGGTTGACCCATTCACTGTTTAGTAGCATGTTATTTAAACTCCATGTATTTGTGGTCTTTTCAGATTTTTTTCTTTTTCTAGTTTCATAGCGTTGTGGTCAGAAAAGATGCATGGTATAACTTAGATTTTTTTTTTTTGAATTTGTTGAGACTTGTTTTGTGGCCTAATATGTGATCTGTTCTGGAGAATGTTCCATGTGTACTTGAAAAGAATGTGTATTCTGCTGTTTTATGATGGAATGCTCTGAATATGTCTGTTACATCCATCTGTCCAGTGTGTCATTCAAAGCCACTGTTTTTTTGTTGATTTTATGTTTGGATGATGTAAGTGGAGTGTTAATGTCCCCTACTATTATTTTATTACTATAAATTAATTCCTTTATGTTTGGTATTAACTGTTTTATGTATTTGGGTATTTCCATGTTGGGTGAATAAATATTTACAATTATTATACCCTCTTGTTAGATTGTCCCCTTTATTAATAAATAGTGTCCTTTTTTGTCTCTTGTTACATTCATTGTTTTACAATCCATTTGTTCCAATATAAGACTTGCTATCCTAGCTTTCTTCTGGCATCCATTTGCATAATGAATGTTTCTCCATGCCCTCACTTTTTTTTTTTATTAGTATTTTATTTATACTTTTGGAGAAGATCTACAGTTTCACAAGAAACACTGATTTTTCTCAAACAATGGAAACATATAAAAAATCTATTGTCTAAGAAGAATAAAACAAGTCTCTTCAGTAAGTACTGAGATAATTCAGACTGGAGGAATCAGTGAAGCCAGCGTTACATGCAGTAAGTTCAGATTTATCCAGTTTTAGGGATAACACAAATGTCTTCCTGTCTAGTTCTGTACGGTTCCAAATGAACCATCTCAGCCTAAAACTAGTAACAAGCTGGCAGACAAAGCCTCTGGGGTCCCATCTAGTTTGAACAAGGAGTGGCTCACTCTCCAGATGGCTGCATCTGTTTACAGAACTCATCGAACTCTTGCTGCTCAGGTTCTGTCATGACTCTGTTGAGGTCATAGATCTCTGCTCTTTGTCTTTGCTTCAGCTCCTGCTGGGCTGATTTCTGCTTGGCCTTCTCAACTTTGCTGACAGGTTGTTTAACTTTGGAATTTTCTTTACGCATAGGTGGATCCATGACTTGGGTTCTGAACACTTCTTAGCTCTGACGTCCAGGCCTGGAGTCATGAGCCTGCTGTGCCTCTGATTGGGTGGGGCTCCATCCCTTCACTTTCAATCTGCAGACGTCTTTCAGTCTGAAATGAGTCTCTTGTACACAGCATATAGATGGGTCTTTTTTGGGGGTCTTGTTATTATTATTATTATTTTTTTAATCCACTCTGTTGTCCTGTGTCTTTTGAATGAAGCATTTAGCGCATTTACATTCAAAGTAATTATTGATAGATATGTATTTATTGGCATTTTGTTACTTGCTTCATGGTTGTTTTTGTAGTTCTTTGTTCCTTTCTTCCTTGGCTCTCTTCTCTTATGATTAGTCAGCTTTTTTTTAGTGATATACTTGGATTCTTTTCTCTTTATTCTTTGCATATCTATTACTGATTTTGGATTTATGGTTACCATTAGGGTTGTGTATAGCATCTTCTGTCTATATCAGTTTGATGGTTGTGTTAGCTTGAGCTCATTCTTTACTCCTCTCCCCACCACCTTTTAGGTATATGTTGTCATATTTTATATCCTTTTATTTTATGAATCTCTTGACTGATTTTTACAGAAATACTTATTTTTACTGCCTTTGTTTTTTTACTTTTCATACTCTCACTTATGGTCTTTCCTTTCCACTCAAAGAGTCCCCTTTAATATTTCCTGTAGGGCTGGTTTAGTGGTCATGAACTCCTTTGGTTTTTGTTTGAGAAATTCTATCTCTCCTTCTATTCTGAATAGTAGCCTTGATGGAGAAAGTATTCTTGGCTGAAATTTTTTCCCTTTCACCTCTTTGAATATATCATGCCACTCCTTTCTAGCCTGTAATGTTTCTGCTGAAAAACCCACTGATAGCCTTATGGAGTTTCCTTTGTATGTAATTGTCTTTTTCTCACTTGGTGCTTTAAAATTTTTTATCACTGCTTTTTTTTTTTTTTTTTTTTTTTGTCATTTTAATTACTGTATGTCTTGGTGTGAACCTCCTTGGGTTGAATTCTGGGGGATCTCTGTGCCTCCTGGATCTGGATCTCCATTTCCTTTCCCAGATTAGGGGAGTTTTCAGCTATTATTTCTTCAGATAAATTTTCTACCCCATTTTCTCTCTGTTCTTCTTCTGAGATCCCTATAATACAAATGTTATTATACTTGATGGAGTCACTAAGTTCCCTAAGACTATTCTCAATTTGTGTAATTTTCTTTCCTCTCCTTTTTTCAGCTTGGTTACTTTCTAGTCTGTTGTCTTCAAGGTCGTTAATTCATTCCTCTCCTTCATCTAGACTGCTATTTATTCCATCAAATGTATTTTTAATTTCATTTATTGTGTTCTTGATCTCTGATTGGTTTTTTTAATCTGTGTTAAGGGTCTCACTGATGTCCTCTACTATTTTCTCAAGTCCAGTGAGTATCTTTATGATCATTACTTTAAATTTTCTATCAAGTGTATCTCTTATATCCATTTAGGTCTCTTGCTGCGGTTTGGTCCTGTTATTTCATTTGAGACATATTTCTCTGTCGCCTCATTTTGTCTAACTCCGTGTCTGTTTTTGTGTTAGGAGAGTCGGCTACTTCTCTTGCTCTTGATAATAGCTTTATGAAGAAAAGTTCTTGTAGTGCCTTGCATTGCAGTGTCTCCCTGTTCCCCTGGGCCTGGTGCTTCACGGAGTGTCTCCTATGTGTTGTGTATGCTCTGCTATTGAATCTTGGCCTCTTTTTTCTTCTGTCCAATTGTCTGCAGAGGCTCTCTTTGCCTATTGTGTGTAGTGTCTGGTCCCCAATAGGGGTGGGATATGCTTTAACAAGGCGTGCAGTGGTCTGCTCGCAAAATGTGATCTACTCCCACAACCACCAGAACTGAGGTCCACAAAATGTGCAGGTCAGGAGATGTGGTGTTGACAGAGTTTGTGACTGTCCTCTGGGGAAGGGGGCCTGCAGTGCTGGAACTAAGGGGAGCGTGACTGGGAAGGGCAGATCCGCTGAAGCTCAGGGGGTACATGGGACTTGGTATAAGCAAGTTAGGTAACACGTGTTGATGCTGCACTAGTTCCCACAGATGGCTGTTGTTTATGGTGAGGGGTGAGGGAAGGGAAGTGGCACCTGCCAGCTCCTTTGTTTCTGAAGCGGTCTCTCTATGATCCCTGTCTCTTAGGGCCACACTCCACGTTGAGCAAATTACTGTCTCTCCTGTCTGCCCCTGGCATTTTTCAAACTGCTGGTTGTACACTGTATCTGCACAGGCTGTTTGTTATGCTGTCTCTTTAAGGGCAGGGACTCCACTTCCTAACACCCTCTGAGCTCTCCCAGAGCTGAGTTCACCAATTTTTAAAATTCCAGGGTTTAAGTCCCAATGGTTGTAAGAACTCAATGAAATTTGGCCCCTCTCTCAAAGACAAATGTTATGGGGTTTGTCTCCCCATTTCTGGGTTTCCTGACGTGAAACTCTGTTTTTCACCCTTTTCTACCACCAGCTCCCTCCCCACCATGGACCAGTACAGTCCATTCACTCTCAGACTGTGTCTTCACTCTTCCTACTTTTCTCCATGTGCCCTCTCCTCTACCTTTAGTTGTGGAGTTTGTTCTGCCAGTCTCCAGATCATTTTTTGGACTATTATACCAATATGAGTGTTATCTAGTTGTATCTGTGGAATGGGGCAAACTTAGGGTCCCCCTACTCTGTCATCTAATTACTATAGCTTTGTAATATAGTTTGAAGTCAGGGAGTGTGATGCCTCCAGCTTTGTTGTTCTTTCTCAATATCGCCTTGGCTATTTGAGATTTTTTGTGTTCTATACAAGTTTTAGGTTTGTTCTGTTTCTTTGAAAAACGCCATTGAAATTTTGATAGAGATTGCATTCATCTGTATATTGCTTTTGGTGGTATAAACATTATAACAATATTCTTCCATTCCATAAGAATAGGATATCTTTCCATTTACTTGTATTTTCTCCAATTTCTTTTGTTAATGTCTTGTAGTTTTTCTTTTTTTTTAACTTAGAGAGAGAGTGGGGGAGAGGGGCGGAGGCGGGTGGGGGGAGGGAGAGAGAGAGAGAGAGAGAGAGAGAGAGAGAGAGAGAGAGAAAGAATATCTTAGGCAGGCTCCACACTCAGGACAGAGCCCAATACAGGGCTCAATCCCTCAACCCTGGGATCCTGACCTGAGCCAAAATCGAGTCAGATGCTCAACCAACTAAGCCACCCAGGCGCTCCTTGTAGTTTTTAATATACAGGTCTTTCACTTCCTTAGTTACATTTATTCCTAGGTATTTTATTCTCTTTGATGCAATTGTAAATGGGATTGTTTTCTTAATTTTTTTGATAGTTTGTTACTAGCATACAGAAATGCAAACAATTTTTGTATAATGATTTTGTATCCAACTTTACTGAATTTATTAGTTCAAATAGTTTTTTGATAAAAATTTTAGGGTTTTCTATATATACTATCATGTCATCTACAAATAGTGGCAATTTTAGTTTTTCCTTTCCAATATGGATGCCTTTTCTTACCTGATTGCTCTAGCTAGGAATTCCAATACTATAGTGAATCAAAGTGGCAAGAGTGGGCATCCTTGTCTTGTTCCTAATCTTACCATGTTTCGTGCATGGAGTATGATGTTAGCTGTAGGTTTGTCATATATGGCCTTTATTATGTCAAGATATATTCCCTCTATACTTGCTTTTTTGAGTTTTATCATAAGTGGATATTGAATTTTGTCAAATGTTTTTTCTGCATTGAGATGATTATATGATTATTTCTTCTGTTGAGGTGGTGTATCAATTGACCAATTAGTGGATGTTGAACCCTGGGTCCTTGCATCCCTGGAATAAATCCCACTTGACCATGGTGTATGATCATTTTAATGTATTTTTCAATTCAGTTTGCTAATATTTTGTTGATAATTTTTGCATCTGTATTTGTTAAGAGATATTGGCCTGTAATTTTTTCTTGTGGCATCCTTGTCTGGTTTTGGTATCAGGGTAATGCTGGCTTCATAAAGTGTTTTGAAGAGTTCCCTCTTCTATTTTTTAGAAGATTTTGAGAATGATTGAGATTAATTCTTCTTTGAATGTTTGGTAGAATTCACCAGTGAGACCATCTAGTCCTGGACTTTTGTTTGGAGTTTTTGATTACTGATTCAATCTCCTTACTAGTAATCAGTCTGTTTGGATTTTCTGTTTCATTACAATTGGTAGGTTGCATGTTTCTAGAAACGTATCCATTTCTTCTAGGTTGTCTAATTTGTTGGCATGATTGTTCACAATAGTTTCTTATGACCCTTTGTATTTCTATGGTATCAGTTTTTATTTATTTGTAATTTTTTTAAACGTTTATTTCTGAGACAGAGAGAGACAGAGCATGAGTGGAGGAGGGCTAGAGAGAGAGAGAGAGAGAGAGGGAGACACAGAATCCGAAGCAGGTTCCAGGCTCTGAGCTGTCAGCACAAAGCCTGACGCGGGGCTCGAACTCACAAGACTGCGAGATCACGACCTGAGCCCAAGTCGGACGCTCAACTGACTGAGCCACCCAGGTGCCCCAAGTTGGTTTTTTTTTTTTTTTTTTTTTTAAGTTCATTTATTTTCATGGAGAGAATGAGCAGGGGAGGGGCCTAGAGGGAGAGAGAGAGAATCCCAAGCAGATTCCACACTGTCAGTGCAGAGCCCAATGTGGAGCTCGATCTCACAATGATATCATGACGTGAGCAGAAATCAAGAGTCTGACTCTTAACTGGCTGAGCCACCCAGGCGCCCCATCTGTGGTATTAGTTCTAATATCTCTTTCATTTCTAATTTTGAGTCCTTTTTTCTTGGTGAGTCTAGCTAAAAGCTTGTCAATGTAGTTTTATCTTTTTCAGTGAACCAGCTCTTACTTTCATTGATCTTCTTCATTGTCTTTTTAGACTCCATTTATTTATGCTTTGTTATAGCTTTCCCTCTCTTAACTTTGGGCTTCATTTGTTCTGAGGTGTAGATCTCAGTTTCTTGAAGCCATCATTTATCACTATGAATTTCTGTCTTACAATTGCTTTTGTTGCATCCCATGAATTTTGGTATATTTGTTTTCATTTGTCTCAAGGTGTTTTTAAATTTATTTCCTCTTTGACCCATTGGTTGTTCAGTAGCTGTTTTAATCTCCACATATTTGTGAATTTTCCAGTTTTCTTCGTAAAATTAAATATATATATTTGTATATATATAAATATATATATAAATATATATGTATAAATAATATATAAATATTTATATATATACAAATGTTTATTTATTTTTGAGAGAGAGCGAGCATAAGCAAGGGAGGGGCAGAGAGGGAGGGAGACACAGAATCCGAAGCAGGCTCCAGGCTCCAAGCTGTTAGCATAGAGCCCGACTTGGGGCTTGAACTCGTCAACTGCAAGATCATGACCTGAGCCGACTGAGCCACCCAGGCACTCCTTCTTCATAAAATTAATATCTAGTTTCATACCATTGTGTTTGGAAAAGATGCTTGGTATTATTTCAATCTTCTTAAATTTATTAAGACTTGTTTTGTGGTCTAAATATGACCTACACTGGAAAATGCTCCATGTACACTTGTGAAAGACGTGTATGCTGTTGTCTTTGGATGGAATGCTCTGTAAACATCTAAGTCCATCTGGACTAATATGTCATTTATGGCTAATGTTTACTTACTGATTTTGTCTGGATGTTCTATCATTGGTATAATGGGACAATAAAATCCCTTATTATTAGTGTATTGCTATTTCTTCCTTTAGGTCTTTTAATATTCATTTCATGTATTTTAGTGCTCCTCTACTGACTGCATAAATACCCCTTTATCATTATGTAACACTGTTGTCTTTTTTTTTTTAGTCTTTAAGCTTTATTTTGTTTGATACAAGTATAGTTACTCCCGCTTTCATCTGGTTTCCATTTGCATAGAATATCTTTTGGTTTATTGACTTTTCTCTATTATTTTTCTACTCTCTATTTCATTTATCTCTAGTCTTTTTCCTTCCTTCTGCTAGATTTGGGTTTATTCTTCTTGCTCTAGTTCCTTAAGTTGTAAAGTTAGGTTGTTGATTTGAAATCTTTGATTTTTAATGCTAAGCATGTATAGCTTAGCACTGTTTTTGCTCGGTCTCTTAAGTTTTGTTTTTGTTTCTATTCATCTCAAAATATTTTCTAATTTCCCTTTGATTTCTTCTTTGATTCATTGATTGTTTAATAGCATTTTAATTTCCACTTTTTTTTCCTAGTTCTACTCCTGTAAAAAAATTTTTTTAGTGTTTATTTTTGAGACAGAGCACAAGCTGGGGATGGCAGAGAAAGAGAGGAGGAGGCACAGAATCCAAAACAGGCTCCAGGCTCTGAGCTGTCAGCACAGAGCCTGATGCAGGGCTCCAACTCATGAACTGTGAGATCATAACCTGAACCGAAGTTGGATGCCCAACCTACTGAGCCACCTAGGCACCCCTCTAGTTCTACTGCTTTAAAAAATATATAGATTTATTTATTTTGAGAGAGAAAGCATGAGCAGGGGAGGGCCAGAGAGAAAGGGAGAGAATCCCAAGCAGGCTCTGCAGTTAGTGCAGAGCCCTACATGGGGCTCGAACTCACAAACTGTGAGATCACGACCTGAGCTAAAATCAAGAGTTGGATTCTCAACCCACTGAGCCACCCAGGTACCCCTTAGTTTTACTTCTTTAAAGAAGTTTGAGAGACAGTGCATGAGCATGAGAGTGTGTGTATGGGGGGGGGGGGCGGCAGAGGATTCCAAGTGGGCTCTGCACTGACAGCAGATAGCTGGATGTGGGGCTTGAGCTCATGAACCAGATCATGACTTGAGTTGAAAGCAACTCAGTCGCTTAACCAACTGAGCTACCCAGATACTCCTCTGACCTTTTACCTATACTGAGACTTATTTTATATCCTAACGGATAAGCCTATTCTAGAAAATGTCCCATGTGCACTTGAAAAGTGTGTGCTGCTGTTGTTGGGTGGAATGGTCTGTAAATTTCAGTTAGATCTAGTTGGTTTATGCGCTGTGTTAAATCCTTTATTTCCTTACTTTGGCTGGTCATTCTATTATTGAGAGCGGGGTGTTAAACGTCTCCATCTACTACCGTAGAACTCTACCTTCAATTCTTTGTTTCCCCTTCACATAGATTTTTATTTATTTTGAGAGTGAATGAGCTGGGGAAGGGCAGAAAGGGAGAGAGAATCCCAAGCAGGCTCCACATTTGTCAGTGCAGAGCCCCAGATGGGGCTCAATCTCATGACGGTGGAACAGGAGATCACAACCAATCTGAGCTGAAATCAAGAGTCAGACACTTAACTGAGCCACCTGCACACCCCTTCCTTCATAAATTTTCCTGGTCTGTTATTAGTTGTGCCAATGTTTATACTTGTTCTTTTTGCTGTATTGACACTTTTATTAATATATAATGTCCTTTTTTCTTTTATAACCTTTATTGTTTTAAAATCTATTTTGTCTGATATTAGCATAGTCATCCCCTATCTCTATGGGTTATTATCTGCATGGAGTATCTTTTGCCATTCTTTCACTTTCAATCTATTTGGGCTTGGATCGAGTCTCTTTATAGCATGTAGTTGCCATCATGTGTTTTTATTTATTCTGCCAATCCCTCTTTTGATTAGAGTTTAACCCATTTACGTTTAAATTAATACTGGTAAGGACAATTTTGTCATTGTGCCGTTTTCTGTATACCTTAAAGCTCTACTGTCCCTCATTTGCTGCATTACTGTAATCTTTTGTGTTTAGGTGATATTTGTAGTTAAATGTTTAAATTATTTTCTCATTTTCTGTTGTACATATTCTATATATTTTTTTTGAGGTTACCACAGAGATTACATTTAACGTCCTAAAGTTGTAACATTCTAATTTGAGTTAATACCAGCTTAAGTTCACTAATTTACAAAGACTGTTTCTCTCCCTACCCCGTCAATTAACAACTGTCACAAAACTACACCTTTATGCAAAGTAGCGTCCAGAAACAAAGTAATAATTCTTTAAAATTCATTAGTTTCTTCAATTATGTAGAAAACAGGGGCACCTGACTGGCTTGGTCGGTCAAATGACTGACTCTTGATCTTGGCTCAGGACATGATCTCATGGATTCCTGGGTTCAAGCCCCATGTTGGGATCCAGGGATCCGTGCTGATAGCACAGAGCCTGCTTGGGATTCTCTTTCAAAATAAACTTAAAAAAATTATGCAGGAAATAAAAATCGGAGTTAGAAAACAAAATTACAGTAATACTAGTTGTTTATTTTTTTGAGAGTGCAAGTGGGGGAAGGGCAGAGAGGGAGGGACAGAAGACCTAAAGTGGGCCTTGACCCTGACAGCAGCATACTAGACTCGGGGCTTGAACTCGCCAACCAGATCATGACCTGACCAGAAGTTGGATGCTCAATTGAAGTCAGAAGTTCAACTGAGCCACTCAGGTGCCCAATTAATATTTGTTTTTTAAAATCTATTCTCCTAAACCATGTAGAAAATAAAGTGGGAGTTATGAGTCCAATAGTTTTTGTAATTCCCATTTACCTTACTTAAAAAAAAGATTTTTATGTCTAGTATTCTTTCACTTCACCCTACAGGCATCCCTTGAGCATTTCTTACAGGGCAAGTTTGGTGGTTAACAAACCTTCTCAGCTTTTGGTTTTCTGGGAATGTTGGATTTCTGCCCTCGCTTCGTAACTACAATTTACTTTCTCTTTTAGTACTTTGAATATATCAACCTTCTGGCCTACATTGTTTCTGATGAGACATCTTATGGAGGTGGTGGTGGAAATGATCCCTGTATCTAGGAGTCCCTGTTCTCTTGCTTTCGAGATTCTCTTGTTTTTTGAAGTTTGATTATAATGTATCTCAGTGGGTCTGAGTCTCTTACTTGGGACTCTGCTGAGCTTCTTGGATGTTTGAACGTCATGTCTGGTTTACCTTGGGAAAACTTCAGCCAGCATTTCTTCAAATATTGTCCCTTTCTCTTTTCCGAGACTCCACAATGCATAGGTTGGTCCTCTTACTGGTGTTCCACAGGTCACTTAGGCTCTGTTCAATTTTCTTAGATCTGTTGGTTGTTTTGATTCAGTAATTTCTTCAGTATTTTAAGCTTGCTGAATTTTTCTGCATGCCCACATCTGCCTTTGAATCCCTGTAGTGAATTTTTGATTTGTATTTTTTGGCTCCAACATTTTTTTAGGTTTCTTATCTTTAATGATATTTCTATTGTTTAGAAACGGTCTTGACTTTCTCCACATTTTCCTTTAGTTTTTTGAGTATCTTTAAGATGGTTAAATACTTTGCTCGGAAGATCTTCTATTAGATCTTTTTCAGAGACTGTTTCATTTCTTTAACCTTGTGAATGGGACATACTTTCCTGTTTCCTATTTCTTGTAAGGTTTTTGTTGTACGGTGGATACTTAAATCTAACCAAGTGTTAACTCTGGAAATCAGATTCTTTTCCATCCCCAGGGCTTGCTGGGTTGTTACCATTTCAAATTACACGTTATGTTCAGTTACAGACGGTCTCTGTGCCAAGGGTCATCCTGAGGTATAAACTTTTTTCAGAGAAAGTGTGTTTGAGCACAAGCAGGGGCAGGAGCAGAGGATCCCCAGCAGGCTCTGTGCTGTTAGCTGGGAGCCCGAAGTGCGGGGCTTGATCACACGAACCACAAGATCATGACCTGAGCCGAAATCAAGAGTCAGATACCTAACCAAGTGAGCCACCCAGGTGCCCCTAACGTATAAACTTCAGCCCTTTTCAGACCAAGCTTTTCCCTGAGCACGTACACTTTCTATTTTTCCCTTGTAAATTCAGTTGCTTTCATACATCAGTCTTTGTTATCTGGCAAAAAAAAGGGCAAAGATGAGAAAATTGAAGGTGGCGGGGGTACTCTCTGTTTACATCCCGTTAAGTCATGTTAGCCTGAAGAGGAGGGGCTTGCAACAATGGGGGGAGGTGCAACAATGGCCTCTCTTTGTCTGCACTCTGATCAGAAGCTGCAATCCTAGAACAGATTCCTGCTACTTGGAGGACAGGGTCCTTTTGGCCCACCCTGGCTCCCCTATCAGATGTGAGATCTCTGTGGCAGGACCTGTAGCCTCTTCTCAGGGTACGTTCACACAAGGGCAGCGTCCACTTGCCATTTGGTTAACTGCTTAGATGAGGCAGCAAATGTCCTCAGTAGACATCCTCGGAACCTGCTAGTAATGGAGGAAATGGATTCCAGTGAAAGGCAATGTATCACGGAGGTCCCCGAGGACTCCAATCACCATCCCCTACTGTAAAGCAACCTCCGGGAGCCACATCTCAAATCCCTTGTGACACTCTGTCCTCCCTTAGCCACAGCAAATTGGAGCTGCCAACAGAGCCTACAACAGCTGCAAACCAACCTGATAGAAATGTTGAGAAGCTGTGGAGTGTATCAGACACAGCCTGTCAGGAATTCACATCAGGTTTAAGAACTGAAGGAATAGAAGCTTCACGGGCGCGGGGCACCATGAGAAAGCCAAGTCACGAGGAGTACAGTTCTAGAGAACCAGGAAACTTATGGGCAGTGGACAGAAAAAGAGAAACCCAGGGACGCAGACAGGTGGGCAGCGCCCTGGAGGGATGCTGTCTTGCACAGCTGCCTGGAGCCCTGACTGCTACAGTATGTCCACAACGCCAAACTGCAGCAATCTCTGGGTCCTCAGAAGTCGAGACTTGTGTGAGATTCCCAATACCATTATCCTGTGACTCCTTGGAAAACCATCCTCCACATCTGGGTAAAGTTCTCAATCAAAACAGCTCGTAGTTACGTCTAAAAAATTTTCTTCAGTGTTGGAGGTCCCCAACCCTGCCACTAGAGAACAATCCTTGACCTAGCAGCCACAATATAAAAACTCTGTGTCCACTCAGGCCCTGACGCTCCAGGGACCTCCTGCTGGGTGTGGGCCTTTATCCAAACTCTGAATGGGAAACCTGGTCTAAGGAGGGTGAAATTCTATCATTCATGGGTGCTCTGATTCTGCTCCCTCTGGGAAAGGGGTTTGGGCCTGCTTTCTCCAATCTGGGGCACTGGGACTCAACAGGCAAGGCTGTTTGGAGACCCCAAACTTCCCAGGATAAATAAAAGTGCATCCTTGTCTGACCAGTCTTCCACTGCTGGGTGTCAGCCATGGGACTGCCCCCCACTCCCTCCTGGACTCCCAGTGGGTTAGCTGCCCCTACAGGAGAATGCAAATAGAATTGTTCCTGCAGTCTTATAAAGCTTCAAGGGCTTGACTTTGCAGATGTCCCACTGCTTCCAGCCTCATCTGCTACAGTCCACTTCAGGGAAGGGCCTTCCCTCCCACGTTTCTACTCGTACTCATCCTCAGTGATGCTGCTTTTAATTTCAGACAGTCAAGTCCCCAGTCATTTTCTCTCTCAAGTTCTACCCCTCTGCTGTGTGTGCTTTGGTCTGCGAACTCCTCCAGGGTGGGGAACAATGCAAGCTTGCCCAAGGTCTGACGCAGGTCAGGGGCTAAAGGATCTGCTGGGGTACCTGAGGGAATGGTGCCCTTCCTTTGGGAGACTGCTTCTGATGGCTCTAGTCCATTCAGTGTAAATTTCAATCAACGTCAAGCAATCTGTCATCTGGTCTTCCCTGCACAAACCCTCTTAAGGAACAAAGCTCCTCCTTATCTCTGCATTAAGTCCCTCACAGTGCAACAAAGACCTGAAAGCTGGATAGGGCACAGTTCACTTAGGCAGAAATGTTGGGGTCCAGCTTGTGTGGGTATGCCACGGGACCTCAGGACAGTTCTCTACTCTCCGGGATTATTTCTTCCTATGAGGTGCATGTTAATACCTGCGCTACCAACCCCACTGGATACTTTGGAATGACGCTTCTTCCTCCAGTTAGAAGACTGCCAGTACTAGATGTGGCCCAGCTTCACCCACTGGCCCTGAACCCCTCAGTCCGGTTCATCTTGGGCTGGGGGCTTAAATGTTGCCGGCACCAGCTTAGTGCTACCCCATGACAGTGCTGATGGGAGGTGCTCCACTCACTCTGTTGGGAGAGGTGACAGGCTGAGCTGGCTACTGGTTCAGGGTGCTGTCTGCAGCTGTTACGGGATCCCAGTAGGCCCAGGAACTGTCCTCAGTCATAGACTTGGCTTGGTCGGAGTATCACTGCAGAATAAATGTTGCTTGTAGTAATCACCTATGGCACACTAATGGCTGCTTAACCACAGGGCTTCCCTTCAACTGTTCAGTAGCTTAAAAATAACTTCTAGCTACCCACTGCTTCCCTCAGTCTACTCCGATCCCTGCTTCAGATGTCTGGAGATCCCAGCACACACACTACCCTTCTATCCCCTCCTTCCAGACAAGAGAGTTTTCCCTATCTGCCCCAGCCCAGCAAGAATCCCTCCACTGACATTATTAGGCTTCCATCAGAATTTTAAGTGCTGCATGGTGGAGTTACCATCTCTGCTACAGAGAAGTCTCCCAGAGAGGCCCAGGCTGGAGTCCAGGTCTGATTCCAAAGCCCACGTGAATATGCCCCTTAAAAAGAGCTCACTGGGGTGCCTGGGTGGCTCAGTTGTTGAGCATCTGACTTCAGCTCAGGTCATGATCTCATGGTTCATGAGTTTGAGTCTCACACCGGATAAGCTTAAGCTCCACTTCTCTCTCTGCCCTGTGCTCACTTGCACCCTCAAAAATAAATACGCAAATAAGTATAAAAAAAGCCTCACTGAATGAATAGTATCCCAATAGGCACTGGAGCAACTCGGACCCTTCCCATGTCTGTTTTGAGATCCTAACACTATTCCCGCAGTCTAGGTTCTGAGGAAAACGTCTCTGCAGGGAGCTATTCTCCCCATATTCTAGTACACAGAAGGATTCACTTTTCTGGCTGTAAACCACCAGGTATTAGGGCTGGAGTACAGAGTCCTACTGCAGGTGGACAGAAAACCTGAGCCCCCAGCCTTCTAAGAGCAAAGGCTCACAGGGTCAACTACAGAGACTGCATAAGCCAGCCTCAAGATCTTTGCCAAGTTATTTGCCCGTATCACTCTGCTTTATCTTGTCATGTTTTCAAAAAAGAGATTTTGAGAGCGAGTGAGAGACAGGCAGTGAACAGGGGAGGAGCCAAAGAGAAAAGACACAGGATCCGAAGCAGGCTCCAACCCATGAATTGTGAGATCACACCTGAGCAGAAATTGGACACAATCAAGCCACCCAGGTGCCCCTATAGTCTGTCAATTAAAAGTCAAAGGGGACGCCTGGGAGGCTCAGTTTAGCATCCGACTCTGGCTCAGGTCATGATCTTGCGGTTTGTGAGTTCAAGCCCCACGTCAGGCTCTGTGCTGACAGCTCAGAGCCTGGATCCTGCTTCAGATTCTGTGTCTCCCCCCTCTCCCTACTCTCTCTCAAAAACAAACATAAAAAAAAAAAACAAAACCCCAAAAACATCTTTAAGAGATACAAAATGCAGCAAGAAGTCTCTTCTTGACCAGTACCCTTCTAGATGTTCTAGAAGGGTCTTTTAAGAAGACCAGCTTTTATTTCAAAGTTCTCTTCAGATCAAAGGCTTTTACTCAGTGCTTACTGCCCTGGAGGGGGGGGGGGGGGGGGGGGGCGGGACTGCAGCATAGCCCGAGATGGAAAGCACTGTATTAAAAGAATACCTCTTTCCCTTCTCAAACCCGAGGTTCATCGATTCCAGAAAGGACTTGTTTAGAGAAAAATCTCCTCTATGTCCCTTTCTTAAATTCTTTAATGTTTATTCATTTTTGAGAGAGAGAGAGAGACAGAGTGTGTGTGTGTGTGTGTGGGGGGGGGGGGGGGGGATGGGACACAGAATCTGAAGCAGGTTACAGACTCCGAGCTGTTAGCACAGAGCCTGACTCAGGGCTAGAGCTCACGAGCCCTGAGATCATGACCTGAGCCAAAGTTGGCCGCTTAACCAACTGAGCCTCCCAAGCACCCGTTTCCCTTTCTTAACTAGAGATAAAAACTGTATCCAGTTACAGGACTATACACTTAACACCTCAATTCCCCAAAGTAATTGAAGAAATTTCAAGAACTCAGATTAAGGCAGAACTTTTCAGTTTGTAATTAATTTGGGTTACAGGACAGGAATACAAGACCTAGGGAAAGTCACTGACCCACAGTAATGAGGCAGTGTGTGTTTTGTGAGTGGGACTTGCAACCATGGAAGTAAAACATCCCAACACAAATCCAAACCAGCAGCTACAAAACAGGGCAGAGTTCAATGCTCCGATCCTATAAAATAAAAATCTAGACTAATTTTAATATTAAAGCAAAGACAAAATATAATTTCAACATTGTTTTAATCAAGTAATGTAGCTGTTTAAAACAGGAAATTTTAAAACCGTTGAATAGATTAAAGCAAGGATTAACTTACTAAGATAGCTTCCATGGGTAAAATTTTTATTATGTGGATTTGAATTCCATTCTAAGTTTGGCACCAGACTGAATACTGGTCTCAGCCAAAATAGTGTTTAGAAGCCCGAACGGGTTTTCTTTCAGATTAAAAGAAGGAGGGTAGGGGAGAAGAAGAAAGCTCCATAACAAAACCCTATTAGCTTGACATTGGGTATGTTGAATGCAACTTGGCCTAAGTCACCACCAACTCCTACAGAATTTCAGATAATGAAAGCAAAATCGCCTATGGCAAAGAATTGTAACCTAGGTAAGATACAAGTTTGCAAAAATCTCATCTCTTCGGTGTGACAGAGCACATTCTCTCCTGGTAGATGCTTCTTCACTCAATATTGACTGAAAGGCAGAGAGAGACCAATTTGCAGATAGATTACTTGATTTTACTTCCTTAAAACATCAAGCTAACAAGATTTTATTATACCAAATGTTTATATAATTTCCAATGTGAAAAATTCTTAGATACATTTATTAAGGTCTCATTATAATCTGTGAAGATGGATCACAGAAAAAAGCGATGTAAGACAGTGCTCCCAACAAAATTAATCCTTTGGATTTTTGATTCCTAGTGTACTTTGTGGAAAGGAATAAATGGAACAAGTTTCTCCCCTGAAGAGAGTTTCTGATATAGCCATAACCCACGTCAAATGAGTTTAGACCAGCTAATTGAGCCAAGAATTCACCAGCAAGTTATTTCCAAATCTAAATCTCAGGATGGGCTGGGTCAGGCCCCAGTAACCTGCATTCAGTGACCATCATCAGACTTCTTGGGTGTCTGGCTATATTCAACATGAAATAAAAAACACCTTAAGTCTTACACCAAAATATAGGCTTTAACTGGAAGTATGCTCTTAGCTTTTTTTTAAATAAAACATTTTTTGGGGGGGAAAAAAATCAAGTTCGAGACACAGTAACACTTATTTTGGCAAGATAGCAACCAAAACCTAAAAAGCATTAAGCTACTAAGTATCCACATGTAAAAGGCATTAAACAAACCATATTATCAGGAGGAAATCCACAATGAACAAAAGATACAGTATGCCTAAAACATTTGAAATTATAATTAGATCCTAAGAATAAGAGTTGAAAAATTATGCTCATTTTGCTAGAGATTAAGTGCACCTTTTCCTGCTTCCCCCAAATAAAGTCATAGCTTACTATATAACCACACCTTAGTTTCAAAATTTTCTCAGTATAAAGCAACAGCTACATACACGTAAAATGCTTATTTGTTAATGTAATAATTCCCCTGGCTCATCCAACGTGCAATGCACATGACTCCAAAGACTACAATTTGGGGTAAGTATACACGAACTGAAAAAACACAATTCAAGTTTCAAAACCTGCTCTTAAAATTATTTATAGGACACTCAGGTCATTTTTACTTCTCAGTAAGATAAAGATGTCACGCTGTCATTTGATTATCAGTCCACCTTGGCATGAGAAGAATGTACATTACCAGATGCCATTTTGAGGGACTGAACACTCAAAGTACTTCTCAATGGCTGCAGAGAATTATAAGTAAGCTTATGTTTACATTCTGCTGAAGACACCTTTACAGTCTCAGCATCTAACAATATCTAACAGGCTCCAAGAGTCCTATCAGGTTAATGATGGTGCAGTATTTTAAGGAGCCATTTCAGCGTAAGTCATTCAGAGCCAAAATCTTAAGAATGACCAAAATCAAATCTTTATTTTTTAACTGTATAAATGTGATCCAAATGTGTCCACCACTAATTTTTCAAAAAGAAACATGCTATAAATAAGCAAACTATATCTGCTCACTGATATGTGTATGGACTCCCTAGATGTCTTGTTGGGCTTAATTACAGACCACTCACAGCAATACATTTTTAGTAGAAAGTGTAGCATGATGTTAAGCCATTTTAGCTTTTGCACATACATGTTGCACTTCTGGCTGATGATGCAGAAAGATTTGCAGCATTACACTGTTAAGCTGGGCTGCACCCACCCCTTTAAATGGCATCAATATCAATGTCATCATCCTTGTTGTCAGACTTCACAGCTTCAACTTTAGGTACACTGGCAGTCTTCGAATACACCACCTGATAAAACAAATTTTTTGTTTACTGTAAATTTTTATCCCAGTAAACCTATTTATAAAAATAATAGTAGTACAAATCGATGGTCAATAAGGAAAAAAAAACTACCCAAACACAGCATTTTTTCTAAGTTTTTATCATGTGAAAACCAAGTTCTCTATGGCGTAACATTTTAATTTTCATACACAACTAGCCCCTCTATACTCAACCTGCTGTTACCTTTGAGCATTCATAGATTATTGCCAATCAAATTGAGAGATTTCACTTACCAAAGATTTTCAGTTACCCAAGACTGCCATTTTAAACTTCCCAAACCCCCACCTCGAACACTATTTACCTCAATATTCTCATCTTCATCATCTTCTTCACCACCAGAAGATTCCTCCTCTGCTTCCTTCAACCATTTTATAAATGGTTCCGCTTTGACACGAATCTCTTTGGCAAGGTCTTTTGAAACATATTTCTTAGACGCCTAAAAAACGTTCAATACAATTTCCTTAGTTGAGGAATCTAAAAAATAATTTTTGAGTCACTCATAGAATTGCCCACATTCAGCTCTTTGAAGGGACTGGGTCACATCCTAATCTGGACTCAACGCCAGGTGGGAATCACCTATGGGTTATCCCAGGGACACTATTTCAACGTAGAAGTATTAGAAGTTACTTCTTCCAAGAGCCCCCCAACAGCGGTCGACACTTCTCATCTTGAAGAGACTGTTTATGTATCTACACTCCCCACCTTTTCTGACCAGCTGATGATGACTTCTTCTTCCAACAGATCTGCATCATACATCTCCTTCAAGATATGGGGAATCTTGGAAATGAGCTGAGCTTGATGCATTGCTACCACACACTCCAAACCGTGAAGAAGGTACCGTTGAGCTTTCTTGTTGTTGTGACAAAACTGAAAATAAACACGTTGGCATTAACAAGCTTTCAAAGAAGCACTCAAAGTACATTAATCGTCCCAGTATCATTCCTTAAAGCTATGGCCTTCAACAGTGATTCAGTCAACCCTTAAAGATCTGTGTTATTTTACAGCATTTTCCAGATACTCCCATGCTTGTGAGGTAGGTCAATCATTTCCATTTTTAGTATGACAGAGAACAACGTTCCCAGGGTCACCCAGCTCTCATCTTATTTATGAACCTAAAATAATTTGCTTACTCGTAGGAAATGGCGCCTGTATTTCTTAATTTGTTCTCTAATCTTCTCATTAAAAAGAACTTCAGTCAAAACCAGAGGGCCCATGGCTTTTACATCCAATCTTTCTGCTTCAGCAACAATTTCTTTGTCTGATGAGTCAATAATACCTTCTTCTTTCTTTTTCTGCAAACAAAAAGGAAGCAGTTCAGTGCACTGGAAACATATCTTGCTCCAGAGATGCCAGTTAGTAATTCCAACTTTCAAGGACCTTTTTCCTAATTTATTATAGTTGCAGGACTTATTCATTATTCACATTTAAAAAATTTATCTACTTTGAGAAAGTGCCAAGCGGGGGTAGGGGGAGAGAGACAGAGACAGAATATCTCAAACAGGCTCTGCACTTGAACTCCTGAAAAGATCATGACTTGAGCTGAAGTGGAACGCTGAACTGAGCCACCCAGGCACCCCAGTTTCAAGACTTTTCAGTGATTACGTGCACGCCAAAGATAGTACCTGGAACCACCTTCAAGAAGTTTTCGAGCAAAACATGGAAAAAATAAACCTGGCACCGGAGTATTCAAAAGACAGCTTGAGAAAAAATTACTCGCCAAGTAACCAGCTTAGTCATAGATACCTTAAAACCCAAGCCTGGAAAAAATTTATTTCCTGATCGCGTAATTGTTTAACTGCTCTTGAAGCAACTTGCTTTACCTTAACAAAATCAAACAGGATATTGACCCGCTCTTCAACAGTCCTTTCCAAATCATCACTGAGTGTCAGAACTTTCGCATGGTCACTGATTTCATCCATTCTGCGTCTTTGAGCTTCCTCAGTTGTATCCTCCCCCCAATCATCATCCTCCTCTTCTTCCTGTTAAAAACAAGTATGGTTGGTCAAATACTTTAAAAATGAAAAAAAAACCACGCCAAATTTCTAGTCATGTTAATGGCATCAGGTTCATTTCCCACAAACACACATCAGGCTTTTTTAACCACAGGATCAGGAACCTAACATACTGTTGCAATGTTGTAACTATGACTAGTTTCATTCTCTTTGCCCATGTCACCCAAGCATCGTATTTTACACAACTTTAGCGCCTACCATACCATCAACTGTGCACTCACCACGGCATGTGGAGGAGGACTGATCTCATTTGGTGGTGGTGGTGGTGGGGTCTCACTGCTGGACATGGAACCATTTTCCTTGTCTTTGCCCTTCCTGTTTTTCTTTTCCTTTTCTTTCTTTCCTGTACCACTGTCACTATTCTCTACAGGAAAACCAAAAAAAGAAGTGAAAAATTAATACTACAGTGTGTACAACACCTCATGGCGTCTCATGAACATTTAAAACCTTGCCCCCTTTTGCTTTGGAACATTCCCCTCAGAAAACCATACACAAACACAATGCTACTTAATTCTAAAAGGACTCATAAACCAAGTTCATCTACCATTATTTCATATGTGAAAACACTCAGGGTAAGAAGAGAATGTCCCTCAAATACTAGAAAAGATTAACATGTAGTGCCTCAGAAAGAACAGGTAATTAAGTGAAAGTTGGCACTCCTGACCCTCTCTCCCCCCATGAACCTGAACAAAGGCTTATCTCAACCGCACTTTAGTTAACGGTTAGAACGCTGTTTAAGTCTATATAACAGTCAGTCTCATGGAAGAGACCACTGGAATAGGTTAGACTTTCTTGCTATAGCAAGCTCAAATTGCATCAGACAACTTTGATCATCTGACACAGAGTGTTGCTTGCAATGTTCTAAAGCCACTCAAGCTTAAAAAGCAAAGACCCCAGTTCACAAAACAGTATTCCAGAAGTAGATCTTTTGCTGGGATCCCAACAGTTTGTTTTATAGTATCTACTTCTCCCGTTCCAAAAAAACAGATCTTAAAAACCGACAACAACAACAAACCGAACAAAGCAGAGTTTAACTGGTAGTCTTTCAAACTCATAGATTCCACGTTAACACGGTACAGAGATTAGAAATCCCTTATATTTTAATTTTGTAACAGCAAGAAAGCTTCAGTTTTGTTTCCAACATCAGTTGCTTTTAAGCTAAAATCTTAGAAGTTCATCATGAACACTTACCAGGTGGGTTTTTGAGAATGAACGTGCAGAGTTTATGATGTGTGTCAAGCATGCCTCGATAGCCACAGGCTTTACAAGAATTACCTATTGTTTGCTTCTTTGGATTGACATGCTGCCAGAAAGGAAACAAAGATTAAAAACAAGTATGTCATCTCTGATAAAAAAGCAAAAATTCTTCAACTGGCAAGGTGTTGAAGTATCTGATGGTAACTCCAGCTTAACATAAAAACAGTATCTTTTAGGGGTGCCTGGGTGGCTCAGTCGGTTGAGCGTCTGACTTCGGCCCAGGTCACGATCTCACGGTCCGTGAGTTTGAGCCCGGCGTCGGGCTCTGGGCTGATGGCTCAGAGCCTGGAGCCTGCTTCCGATTCTGTGTCTCCCTCTCTCTCTGACCCTCCCCCGTTCATGCTCTGTCTCTGTCTCAAAAGTAAAATAAACGTTTAAAAAAAAAAAATTAAAAAACAAAAAAAACAAAAAAACAAAACAGTATCTTTTATGCAAAATAATCTACGTAGAAGAGTATGAAAGTATTTTAAAAAAACGTGTTGCTTCTGGTTTTTACTTCCAATGAAGTTGTTTTGCCTTCTCGGGAACAGAAGTTGGTGGAATCACAGAACTGATCAGAAAAGCAGACAGGTGACTTTTTCTCTTATTGACAAAACCCTCAAGAACACTCACCAGATCTGTTTCAGGATTCTCACACTCAGGACAGAGAACAAATTTTTTAATGAATCCATCCAACATGTCTTGCAGCTTATTCGCCTCATGAGATCCATTGACAATGTAACGGTCATTCTTAACATCAAACTGGGTCTGTGCTCCCAGCTCACAACCAAAATATTTGGTGGGATCTATGGGGGGGGGGGGGGGGAGGAAAAGTTCTGTTAACTAAATCTTTGGTGGCTACTTATTCCTCCTTATACAAATGTCACTCTTTACACTTTTATGTGGAGTTAAAATGTGTTGCTTGGGTAATTTTATCTCCTAACAGCAACTAGTAAGTCAGTTGTTTTTCACCCCCAGGATTCCACTTAACCCCAAAACTAATTAACATACAACTGAAACAAGACACCCACAAAGTTCGTCATTTCCATATTGATGTTTTTTTCAGACTCCTCCTAAGAGGCATTACTTACACGTTGGAGGCCGATTAAGCGCCTTTGCAACGTCAACCATGTTGACTATAACTGTCTTGATACCATTTCCTTTGCCCTCAACCTAAAGGAAAAAAGAACTTTAATTTTTGCATTATCTGCCCCAGAACCTGCAATCTTTTAAAATCTACAAAAAGAGCTTAGGCCTCATTACGAAGATCGGGGTTACCTTGGCAATCAGACGGGGCATCTTGTAGCGATAGAACTGGTCTGACACACTGCGGTTGACATTGACAGACATTTTGGCTTATTAGTGGCTTTATCAATAAGATGAAGAGATCTTTGATTGCAACTTTTTGGTATCTTCTGTCTGGAGAAGAAGGGATGACATAAACGACTGCAAGAGTTCTCGGTCTCTGACATGAAAAAATTTTCGCCACTGAGGCTGTAAGCTTCT
Source organism: Panthera onca (assembly GCF_046562875.1). Lineage (NCBI taxonomy): Eukaryota > Metazoa > Chordata > Mammalia > Carnivora > Felidae > Panthera > Panthera onca. Next base: position 144,224,957 of record NC_138344.1, on the reverse strand, counting down.
TGTTTGTATGCTATGTTTCCCCAATACAGGTACCAATGGCTGCGCAACAGCTCTGAAAGAGAAAGAGAACACACAACCCCCCCCGACGTTTAACGGGATTCCCGCGCGAGGAAACCTCCCTTCGCCTAATGCTGCTACTTGAGCGCACCCAGCTCACGTGGGAGGCGGCCAGCACCCCATCTAACACAGAACACCTGTGGCGGCAAAGCAGGCCTCCACCTGGACTAGGGTGGGAGCCGCCGCGCTGCTCCAGCGGCCGCGGGCTCGCACCACGCCGAACACACGGCCCGTCGGAGGCCCGCTTCCGTGCAGCGGCCATATTTCAACAACTGCCGGGAGACCGAACCAAGGCCTGCGCTCTGCAAACCTAGCCCGTCTCGCGAAGAAACTTCTCAGGTTGCCTCCCCCACCCCCCACGCCGAGACAGAAAACTACGGACTCGTCCTCCGGCACCGGGCGCTCGCTCCACCCCCACCGGGAAGCGCGCGCTCGCGGCCGTGCGCGCGGACGGCGAGGCGGTGACCGAGCGCGACCTCGACCTCTCCTCCCCGGCTCCGCTCCGGGCCCCACCGGCCGCGCCGCCTGGGGCGGCAGGAGGCCGCCCGGCCTCGGCGCGGCGGGGGAAACGGAACCGGCCGAGGGGCGCCGGCCCGGGCCGCCCCCGCCCCCGAGCGAGCGATGACTCATGAATGCAGCAATTAGGCCTGACTCAGCCCGCGCGGCGCGCTCCCGCGGGGCGGAGTGGGGGGCGGGAGAGGAAGGGGGGAGGGAAGCGGGGGAGGGAAGCGGGGGAGAAAAGAGGGGCGGGGGCCGGGGCGGAGGGCAGGGCGCGGGGGCCGCGGGGGCCCGCCCGAACTGCGCCACACGCGCGCGGGTCACGCGGCGCGCCGCCATCTTGTGCGGCCGCCATCTCCCCGCCGGCCCGCCGGCGGACTCACCGTTTTCGTCAAATAAAGACATAAACCCAACGCTGCTCGCCCGGGACTGGGATGAAGTGAGGCGCGCGTGAACCCGAGTCCGAGGAGGGGCGGCGGAGGCGGCGGAGCAGCGCAGCGAGCAGCGGCCGGGCCAGGCGCCGCCGAGCAGCGGGGAGGGGCTGTCCCAGCGACGTCCGGGGTCCACACCCTTCAGCGCCCGGGGCCTGGCGACCTGGCGCGGAGAGACGGCGCCGTGAGCCGCGGGCGTCGGGGCGCCTTCCCCGCCAGCCAGCGGCCCGCGGGGGTCGAAGGGGCGGGGAGGACTGGGGAGGGGGCGCGGGGCCGCCGCCCCTCCACCGGACTCACCTCTGGAATGTTCTCGCTCTGACTGAACAACGCCGCCGCCGCGCTCAAGCTACCCTCGGCCCCTGCGCCCGCCCCCCGCGCCAGGCCGCACGGCTCATTGGCCCGAGGGGCGCCCGAGCTCGCTCGTCATTGGTCCACGTGCCGCGTCAATCGCGTCTTTCTCCGCCCCTCCTGCTTCCTGAGGCTCCGCTCGCCGCCTCAGCCCGCCCCCATCTCCCGGGTCCGGCGTTCCTTCCTCTGTCCTCCCTTCCCCCCGCCTTTCCCAGGGGTCTTCGCGGTCTCGCGAGAGCAGGCTGGCCGCGGCTGGGGGCTGGCCGCGGGGCCGCGCTTTGTCGGTTTGAGCGACGGGGAGGGGGAAGATGGCGGTTGACTCCCTTCCCCCGCCGCCCTGGCTTCGCGGCGTTCCCACCGAGTTCCCCTCGTGGCGGGCGCGCGGCCTCCCTAGTGGGTTCCTAGCTGCCCTTTCGGTCCCCTGGGGACGCCCGTCGTCGGTCCTCGAGGCGGAAGTTGTTCCTCCTCCCTGCTCCTTTAGGCCTGGGCAGACGGTGATGATCGGGGGGGCCTGGCTCTTTCATCCCAAGTGCTGTCTTTTAAGGTCCGATGCCGGGGTCCATGTACCCGCGGCGACGGTGACTCGCCAAGACACCATTACAGGGTCGTGCGGCCCGTAGCCCGCCTTTCTCGCTCACTCCACGGCTCCCCTCCCCGGCACCAAGCCTGCCGGGGCTAGGCACGCCCGCACACCCGTTTTCTAAAGAGGGAAACACCAAATTAGTTCGTGACTCCGAGACCCTCCGGAAAGTGCGTCTCGGAGAGGTCTCCGTGTTCTCGTGCTCCACTATAACTTTGCTCAAAACGAGTATCACATTGGGTTACCACTCCTGGAATCCACTCCACAGTTTATAAATTGTGACTTCCTTGCTAGGCAAAGCATAGCCCAAAGCAGGTGTTCCTAATGAGGTTCCAGAGCGGTCCCTCTGGAATGGCTATTTAGAGCCTCTCATGTTTTCCTCCTTTTGAAGTGATTACAGAAACTCTCCCCTTCTTTCAAAAACTTAAATTGTGCTTAAAAGTTTCGGTTGCTACTGTAAAAGCGATCGAGTCCATCCTGAAATTTGCAAACATAGTTGTTGTTAGCGAAGAGCCAAATAACAGAGCCACGGGCTCTAATCTGCTTTCTGTGATCTTCCCCATTTGAATAAAGTAGCAATGTTGTTGAGGACATGGTGAGGTGGATAAGGGTCTGCCTTTTGTTACAGATCTGTCAAATATGCAAGAAGGTTGGCACTGAAAGGTATGTTGATTTTTATTAAAGTAAATCATGATTTACAAGCTTCATAAACCATTACAAAATTTTTTTAACATGTATTTAATTTTGAGAGAGGGAGAGAGAGGATCCGAAGCAGGCTCTGCACTGACAGTAGAGAGCCCAGCGTGGGGCTCGAACTCACCAACCGTGAGATCGTGACCTGAGCCGAAGGCAGACGCTTAACTGACTGAGGCTTTAAAATTGACAATGTGGGTGAGGAGGTTAATAAATCAAAGGGAAGATCCAGAGTTGAGAGAAGTGATCTGTGTCCTTGGTGCCAGAGCTTCTGTTATAACCACCCAGTGTATATACATAGGGGTATGATTGTTAAAAGAAATGCATAATGCTTTATGGGTACCAGGTTTCCCATCAGGTAAATGGAAAAGGTAGATCCCAAACAAGCTGCTTCTGGTTCAACATGAAATATGCCTTAGCAGCATTGAAACATTGGGGTTTTTGCATAGCTGCACTCGAATGACATTATTTTAGAAACTGTTGGAAAAGATGGGCGTGAAACTAGTCTGAGTTAAGAGGCCTGCCTTCTCAGAAGTATTTTTTTTAAGTTTTTATTTTTTTATATTTAGGTTTGAAAGAGAGCGTGTGACATGAGTGGGGGAGGGGACAGAGGATCAAGTGGGCTCCGTGCTGACAGCAGGGAGCCCGGATGTGAAGCTCCAACTCGGTGAGATTATGACCTTAGCTGAAGTCGGGTACTTAACTGAGTCACCCAGGTGACCCTCAGAAGTATTTTTTAATAAAGCTAAATACAAAGTGATTTTCTTTTTTGCCATGTTTGATGGTTTTATATTTAATTTCATTAAAAAAAGTTTGTACTAATTTTAACTTTAATTTTTAGCAGGTGTACCACTCATTTGTATCTAATCAGGGACAGCTCTATTTTTATTTTTTTGAGAGAGAACAAGTGGGGAAGGGGCAGAGAGAGAGGGAGAAAGAGGATCCAAAGCAGGTTCTGTGCTGACAGCAGAGAGCCCAATGGCGGGGCTCCAACTCATGAACTGTGAGGTCATAACCTGAGCTGAAGTCGGACACTTAACCAACTGAGCCACCCAGATGCCCCCTGTATTTTTATTTTCTCAGTAGGCTCCACACCCAATGTGGGGCTTGAACTTATGACCCAAAGATCAAGAGTCACGTGCTCTACTGACCAAGCCAACTGGGCACCCCAGAATTTTAGTTTATTTTTTAAATTTACTTTTTTAAAAGTAGGCTACATGCCCAACATGGGGCTTGAACTGGGGATAACTTTTTAAAATTATTCTTGGGGTGCCTGAGTGCCTTGGTTGAGTGTCCAACTCTTGATTTAGGCTCAGGTCATGATCCCAGGGTTGCATGATCGAACTCCAAGCTCAGCGTGGAGCCTGCTTGAGATTCTCTCTCTCACCCTCTTTCTCTCTCTCTCTCTCTCTCTCTCTCCCTCTGCCCCTCCCCCACTCACTAGCTCTCTTTAAAAAAAAAAAAACAATTATAAAATTATTCTTAACCATACCTTTGAATGCTTCTTAGAGCCTAAGAATTTGCTATCTTATTTACTTCTTAGTCCTTTACTTATTTACACTATCTTATTTACTTCTTAGTCCCTATGAAGAATTTTTGTCCTTTTTTAAAGAGTTTTTGGTTTTGTACTCGATACAAGATACCTTTCCTAAAATTTGTTTTAAGTTTATTTATTTTGAGAGGGAGCGAGAGTGCACATGCACACAGGGGAAGGATGGGGGCGGGGGGGAGAGAATCTGAAGCAGGTTCCTCCCATTCAGTGCAGAGCAAACTGAGGCTTAGAGGAAACAATTTGCCCAAGATCATATACTAGTAAGTGGCAGAGCTGGAAATTAAACTGAGATCTGTCTGACCCCAGAGTCTGTTCCCTTAACCATTACATGACACAGCCTTCCCGGGTAAATACAAACATACACAAAACTAGGCAATTTACATGTGAAGTCCCATTTAATCCTTTGACAATCATGTGAAGTAGTGTTGTTATTCCCATTTGACAGATGAGGAAACAGAGTCAGGAAGGTTAATTTTCTCCAAGTCACCTGCCTAATAAATGGTGGACAGCGTTTGAACTCTAGCTTGACGCCAAGCTCATTGCACAATTCTGCTTCCTACTTCTGGCTCTCCGCCTCATCTGGCTGTATTTACCCCAACCAGGTGCTCGCGGTTTGCTAAGTAATGGGCAGCCGGTGCCTATGAAATCTTTGTCAAATGAGTGCCTGAATGATGCCTTTCAGCACTTGCCTTGAAGGGCAGACATGAGTAGCTGCTGAGAAGGTAAATTGGTAAATTGGCCTTCTGGTTGTTCAGATATGGGTGTCTGTTTTGTTTAGCATGAATTTGCCCCTCGAGCAAGATCAGGTCTGCACGGACCAAGAACCTTGGTGTTTCTGAGCTGTGGGCCACTGAGGGGCCCAGGACATTGCCCTCTGTGATGAGCCATCTGGTTGGACAGCGGGCCTCTGTGACATCCTACTCTCAGCTATCTCTAGCCTCCATCGCACCGTTGGAGCAGAGCTTAGTTAGGCAAGTTCCTGTCTCCCCTGCTTGAGTAGGAGCTATAGGGGATTATGCATTGTTTTTCTTCTGGCAATAGCCTGTCACAGGGGTGTGCATAGAGCAGACATTCAAAGCTGCTAGGAGGGAACTGAAGGTTATCTGATGAGTACAGAGGTGGTAAAGGCGTTGGCTATGTTGAAAGCTAGTGTCCCAAACCAGGGTAATCTAAGGCTCCCAGGTTAATAAACATTTCTGAGTTGCTGGGATACAGGCCCCGCCCACATCACAGGCCCTGCCCAGGGGCCTTATGTAAAAAAATAGCAGCTCTCTGACTCCCACTGAAGCTTGTCCCCACTCCTGAAATCTCTGACCCTCTGGGCAGGATGTCTCTCTGCCTTTGTGACAGGCCCCTCCCACCCAATACTTCCACAGCACCTCTGGCTTTCAGATGGCACTTTGTTGCATCTGCCTGTTTACTGGTATGCCTCCCTCATTAGGCTGAACAGCTTGTGGTCAGAGGACCTGTCCTTGAGGAGCGCACGGAGTCAGCTACAAAGGGGACAGAGGCAGGAGGCAGAGGTGTCTACGAGGAAGAGATGAAGTGAGGTGTCACTGGAGACGGACATGATGTCGTCTTGCTCCCGAGCATTTGACTCCAAGCGGAGCCTATCTTCTGTCATTCCTGGAAAAAGAGAAAAAAGTACACGATTGTATTGATTCAGTAGATGGCGGAGAAATGTGGATGACTTGGAGAACAGGCTCTGCTCTTGGGTTGCTTGAGTCTTGGTCGCCGGGAAGCCACACACAGTACAGGGCGGCAGCTATGCTGGTCTCGTCTGGCTTGCCTCAGGTCCTGTCTTCGGGGAAACAAAGTGTTTGGCTACCTAGCTGCACCCTCACCTGCTCAAGTCTGGTGGCTGCAGGAAAGGCCTTTGCTCAGACTTAAGGCCCTGCTGTGGGAGGGCACCACAATAAAAGGCCTGGGGGAGGCCGAGGGGCGTCCTGAGGCCAGTTGTCCCGCCTGAGACCCTGCGATTCCCGCTGACTCCTGACAGCCGTTTGCAAGCCTTTGTGAGGGGGCATCTTTGTGTGTTCCCACCTCTGCCACACACTGTCCTCTTTAGTTGTGAATCTGGCACATCTTTTTTTTTTTTAATTTTTAAAAATGTTTATTTATTTTTGAGACAGAGAATGAGCATGGGAGAGGCAGAGAGAGAGGGAGACAGAATCCGAAGCAGGCTCCAGGCTCTGAGCTGTTAGCACAGAGCCCGATGTGGGGCTCGAACTCACAAACCGTGAGATCATGACCTGAGCCGAAGTCGGACGCTAAACCCACTGAGCAACCCAGGCGCCCCGAATCTGGCACATCTTATCCACCCAGGTGAAGCATCCACATGCCAGCCAGTTAGCTTGCTGCTGACCTGTGGGCTGTGGCCTCGCAGTGGAGCACTAGACCCACACCACCAGGAAGCACAGCTTGTCATGCGCTTAGCAGAATCAGCTGGCACATTGGGTGGAGTTGCCTTCTAGACCTCCTTTTTTTTTTTTTTTTTAAATTTTTTTTTCAACGTTTTTAATTTATTTTTGGGACAGAGAGAGACAGAGCATGAACGGGGAAGGGGCAGAGAGAGAGAGAGAGACACAGAATCGGAAACAGGCTCCAGGCTCCGAGCCATCAGCCCAGAGCCTGACGCGGGGCTCGAACCCACGGACCGCGAGATCGTGACCTGGCTGAAGTCGGACGCTTAACCGACTGCGCCACCCAGGCGCCCCTAGACCTCCTTTTTTTAAAGGAGGCTTTACACCTAGCATGGAGCCCAGTGTGGGCCTTGAACTCACAACCCTGACATCAGGACCTGAGCCGAGATCGAGTTGGACACTTAACCGACTGAACCAGGCAGGTGCCCCTAGACCTAATTTTTGAGTACAAATGATCCTACGTTCCAGACTCTGTATTTTTTTATTAAAAAAATTTTTTTAATGTTTATTCATTTTTTGAGAGACAGAGTGTGAGTGGGGGAGGGGCAGAGAGAGAGGGAAACACAGAATCCAAAGCAGGCTCCAGGCTCTGGATGGACAGCACAGAGCCCGATGTGGGGCTCGAACTCACAAACCGCGAGATCATGACCTGAGCCAAAGTCGGACACTTAACCCATTGGGCCACCCAGGTGCCCCCTGGACTCTGTATTTCTTAAAGGATGCCTGTCTTGCTTATCTATGCAGGACACGGCCCCGTGGTTCTCAAATAGAGGTAAGCATCAGAATGTCTGGAGGGCTTATTGAAACACAGATTGCTGGGCCCTCCCCAGAGTGTGAGAGAGTAGGTCTGGGTGGGGCCCAGAATTTAGATTTGGAACCAGATCCCCTGGTTCCGCAGGTGCTGCTGGTCCCCGGACCACACACAGCCCTAAGGCCGGGGGACCACATGACTTGGGAGCTCAGGTACCTCTTTTCCTTCACCATGGATTCAGCAGCTTTCTTTTGAGTAATCCCCCGAGCCCTCATTCAGACAGTCGGTCTGGGAATCAAAGTCAAGAAGAACGAAATCGGTGTCCCAGTGACTGTGTTGCAGTTGTGGTGCCCAGGCCGCTTGGAGAAGTTTCGGGGCCGGCTGTCGGAGACTTTGTGTTGTATGCACCACGGCCAGGGGCCTCACGGTGGTTGTCCCAGTGACACTGTGCCGCTGTCACAATGCGGCCACCCATGTTCTCTCACTGGCGTGCCAACACCTCATGCTGTCCCCTCCTCTTGCGGTTGGGGAAACCAAGGCGTAGAGGGAGGATTTGTCTCAAGGCTGGGGCTGGGGTGCTGACGTCCAGCTGTAGGGTTTTTCCCACTGTCTAGGACCTCATTATCCTGTTTGGCATATCCCAGTTCTAGAGTTTGCTCCCCTTCCTTTGGCTGGATTTTAATTGCTCCAATGCTCCTTTTTTTTTTTTTTTAATTTTTTTTTAAACGTTTTTATTTATTTTTGAGACAGAGAGAGACAGAGCATGAATGGGGGAGGGGCAGAGAGAGAGGGAGACACAGAATCGGAAGCAGGCTCCAGGCTCTGAGCCATCAGCCCAGAGCCCGACGCGGGGCTCGAACTCACAGACTGTGAGATCGTGACCTGAGCTGAAGTGGGACGCTCAACCGACTGAGCCACCCAGGCGCCCCAACTCCAATGCTCCTTTTTAGACACGTGAGAGGAGGCGGGACCCAAGGGCTGAGGGTGTATCTCCTCACGACGCTGACCTGCTTCAAGCAACCACTGTGTATCGCGCCTGCGGCCAAGCAGGACATTAGAGACGCAGGGGGCCCCTGCAGGTGCTGTACCCACTTGTACGCGTATGGTTGTTTGTGGGCGCTGGGGAGATGTCACCTGAAAGTCTAGATTTCTGATTCTGCAGGAAATAGGAAGCCCTGGCAATGCTGGGATATACCCGTATGTGGCCACGCCTCTGTCGTCCAGAGCTGAAGGTGGGGCATGAGTGCTCGAAGACAGCAGCCACCGTGTCTCTGTGCAGGCGTGCACATGCGCCCACACCTGTCCCGTTCACTCCCGTTGCCTGCCTCACCTCCGCGCTGGCGTTCACGCCTCTGCTCGTTTCTTTCTTCCTCCAGCGAACGTGCATCAGATGCCATCTGTGTGCCAGCTCGAGGGAAGTTAGACGTTTGAGACCTTGCCCTGGTGTTCTAGGGCCGCTGGAACCAAGTAGCACAGACCCGGTGTGAGACAACAGATTTCTTCTCCCCTGGTTCTGGAGGCCAGAAGTCTGAAATCAAGGTTCCGGCAGGGCTGTGCCCTCTCTCTGTGCCTGGCGATGGCCGGCCGTCCTGGATGCTCTTCCGCTTGCTGTTGGTTGGACGCAAGCGCTGTCTCTGGAAGGTGACCCTCTTCCCTCTGCGACGTCGCAGGGCGGTCTCTCTGCGCGTGCCTGTCTCTGTGTGTCTTCTCAGAAGGATGCCAGACATGTTGGACGTAGGGCCCGCCCTACACCCTGGCCCAGTATGACCTCCTCTAAACTTGATTTCATTCGCAGAGACCCTGTTTCCAAATAAGGACTCATTCACCTCATTCAGGATCTGGACTTCCATGTATCCTTTGGGGAGATAGAGTTGAACTTGCGGCTGACATTTAAAGAAGGACCCCAAACAACTCCAAATGTAAAACCTGGCCCTGGCTCATCACTCATGTTTGGGAGACAAGACTCCCGAAGTGTCAGCAAGGACCCGGTGGCCGTCTGCCTTCCTGGAGCACGAACAGTGAGAGAGTCCCGTGGCCTCGGTGCTTCATGCACACCGACCACTTAATCCCTAACACAGCCCTCCCAGGGAGATTCTGTTGCCAGTGGACTTTGCAGATGAGGTAACTGAGGTGCAGAGAGGTCATACAGCTTTGCCAAAGTGCCTGGGGAGCAGAGCTGGGTGTGTGTGTGTGTGTGTGTGTGTGTGTGTGTGTGTGTGAACGACAGCAAGTGACAGCAGGTTGTTTCCCGTTCTCTTCAGACCCTTGGCCCTTGTGATGGGGACAGGTGAGGCTAACCTTTTTCTCAGCTGCCATCACAAAACCCAGTGCTTACCTCCTTTATCATCCCCCTGGGGCGTGTGCTGCTCTGTGACTTCCCAGGGCGATTGCAGGGGGCTTTGGGCATGATGTAGAAAAGGTCTGATTACTTTCTTGATCCCTAAACTCCCACTTGCACAAGACTTAGTCCATATTTAGGGTCAGTTTCCTGCATCTACTGGCAGATGGAAGAGCCATCCAGAACCCATAACAATATGCTCTAAATAACGTTTATTTTGTGGTACTGATCCATCTGAGTAAATATAGTTAGTACCAGATGGGACTTTTGCAATCTAGAGTTCTGAAGGCAAGAAAGGATTCGTTTTGAGTTTCCTTAAATTAGGTGAGCAATTTTTTTCTTGGGCTATCAACCCCCACGTTCAACATTCCCAGCGTGACATTTTGTACTGTTATACTTGGTAAGTAAAGCTTAGCTATTCTGAGGTTTATGTGCCAGGAGCCTATGCTCAGAGTTCCCTTTTTAGTTGCACTCATAAAGGCTGCTCACATGTTTGGGTATTTCATGCAGAAAGAAGTCTTTCGGGCTAGGTCATTCTCGGTTAGATATTTACAAAGTTCACGGCTATTTTTAACACACACCTCTGCTGCCTTAAAACCACAGTCAGCATTTAAAGCCATGACTGGCTTCTCTCACTTGGCATCATGTCTGCAAGGTTCACTCATTGTGCTAAGTGAAAGAAGCCAGTCACAAGAGGACAAATGCTGTATAAGTCCACTTAGATGAGGTTCCTAGGGTAGGCAGATTCATGGAAGCAGAAAGTAACAGGGTGGATGCCAGGGGCTGGGGGAGGGGGTAATAGGGAGTTAGTGTTTCACAGGGAAAGAGTTTCAGGTCGGGAAGATGGAAACATTCTGGAGATGGATGGTGGTTTTCTAACAATGTGACTATACTCAGTGCCACTGAACCGTATACATAAAAATGGCTAAAACGGTAAATTTTATGTTGTGTATATTTTACAAAACAAAAAAACATCCTATAATAACCTAAGCAACTCTATGTAAATTGATACAAGTGATACAATTGATAGAAACCTCACATGCCTGCGATTAAATATGATGCATATCATAAATACTGACAATCATGCATATTTATATGACGTTTCTTTTCTGTTTTGTGCTTTTCTTTATTTTTCAATTTAAAAAGTTCCCCAGAAGATATAAATTTTAGCTAACTCTGTGACACTGAGCCCGTCTTAGCATTTTGAACTGCTATTGCCCTGTAAAATAGGTGGGGGGCGGGGGGGAGCGGGGGTGGTGTTAAAGACACGAAATTTACTCTGCGGAACAGTAGAAACCAAAGTAAATGGAAGTCACCCCTCAGTAAGATTCAAGTCGTAACAGAATCAAGTGCAACACCGTCAACTCCTTAGCCTCCCAGGGCAAGAGTTGTCAACCCAAATCCTCCCAGGGCAAGAATCCTACACCCACATCCTCCCAGCGCCCTCCAGCCACCCCCCTCCCCACCTCAGGTGATCACAGCAGGGCTGCAGGGCTGTGAGAGGCACTGAGGAACCACAGGGACTCCGGGAATAGAAATATAAAGGGATCCACATTCAACTAAGGAAACAAAACCAAACCAAACTCCATGCAGGCCAAACAAAACTCAAAGGGATTGTGTCTGGCCTGTGGGCCACCAGTTTGCAATTTCTGCTTCAGAGTGAGAGACTCTTGGATCTGGGAGGGACACTGGAGGACTTTTTGTCCTCACCCCTGCTTTTCCAAAGAAGAAACCATGATGAAGTTATGCATTGCTTTAGAAAGAACTGGCCTAGAACTAGCTACATCTTAGACAACAGTTTTAGGGCTCTCTTCTTCCTCAATGCTGGCTAGAAATTTTTTTTCCTCATTTCTTTATTTCAAATTTTTATTTTTGAGGGAGAGAGAGAGAGAGAGGATATGCATGTGAGTCAGAGAAGAACAGAGAAAGAGAAGGAGAGAGAATCCCAAGCAAGCTCTGCACTGTCAGCACAGAGCCCAATGGGGGCTCGAACACATGAACAGTGAAATCATGACCTGAGCTGAAATCAAGAGTCAGATGCCTAACTGACTGAGCCACCCAGGCACCCCATTTTCCCCCCCAGATAGTATATCATTCCAAGTTTGAATTTGAATCTTTTCCTTAAACATAGATAAATTGATTTAATTTCATCTTACTGCACAAATGAAGTTCAGTGCCTAGTATTTTTCTGTTTGAGTGATAGCTGCCACTTTCCAACAAACTCCAGCACTTAACGGCCAGCAGAAATTTTGATATGCATACTACGTGTCTCCCAGCCTTTTCAAAATTGCCGTCATTTGCGTGTGGGCCTTTGGATAAAAATGCCAAAGGAAGTTATCGGTGGACGTATTCATATATCTGATATGCTGACCTTCTAAGATATATAACAAGTTTTGAGAAGGTAGATTTTTCTTTGGCTCTCTTGTTAACATCCGTTGTGAGAATTTGGATTGCGTTAGGAGAGCTCTACACCAGGGCCATGAACTCGCAGACCTAGGATGAATACGGCCCCCGGAGATGTGTTATGCTTTGATCATCATTGTTTTGGGAGGAGGGGGATGAAATGGCTTTAGGTCATCATGTGCTCTGGAAGCTCCCCCAAGTAATGACATCTTCCTCTTTGAGGAACATACAGCCCCTTCCTGGCCACTGAAGACACGTGAGGTAGTGGTCCATCTTATTTGAGGGAGATCACAGTGCAGTGCTATCAAAATGAGCTTCTCCGGGACATGTGTTCAGAAGTTGAGTGTATGGGGCACCTGAGTGGCTCAGTTGGTTAAGTGTCCTTCGGCTTAACCATGACTCCGGCTCAGGTCATGATCTCACAGTTCGTGGGTTCAAGCTCTGCGTCGGGCTCTGTGTTGACAGCTCAGAGCCTGGAGCCTGCTTCGGAGTCTGTGTCTCCCTCCCTCTCTCTCTCTCTCTCTCTGCCTCTCCCCCCTCTCATTCTCTCTCTCTCTCTCTCTCTCAAAAATAAATAAACATTAAAAAAATAAAAATAAATATAAAGAGTGTTGCCTGACCTTGCCGGGTTAGCCACGTGTGCGGTCAGCAGACTCTTCCCTTTGGGCAGGGGATAGGCCTGTTTAGCTGCCCTGCATCTGGCCACGTGCAGGAGTGTCTTGTGGCCCTTCAGCCCAGAACACTGGGAAGCCATGTCCTTGTGGAAGGGGTGAGCCCTGATGAATGGCAGAGGAGACCCCCATACATCTAGAAATGGAATTCACAACCATACCGGTCCAGCCCAGTAAGCATACGTGGAGACACCCCCACTGGCCCTGCAGGGGTCATCACTGAAAGTAATGATAAGGACACCATGGTCTATTTGTCCAGCATCTGCCAGGCAGCAGGTTCTAAGCAAAGTTCTCACGGGTAGGAGGTCAGAGGCCATGTTACTAACAAGCCCTGGCTCTGAGGGGGAGTTCGGGTGACCCCCTCGGCCCAGTTTGCTCAGAACCTCCCTGGTTTTAGCAGTGAAAATCCCTTATCCTGGAAAACCTCTCAGTCGCAGGCAAACTGGAACAGTTTGTCACCCTGGGGAGGGGCACACGTTTTACCTAAATTACTTGGTATAATATAAAGTGGGATGGGGAAAAATGTGGGCCAAAAGGACTATTGAGATCAAGTTCTGAGAAGTGCTGTCCACCCTCCAGGCAGCAGCCAGAGAGCATTTGCTTAAATTTTACTTTTTACCTCTCTCTTTTTTTAAGATTAAAAAACGTTTATTTAGAGAGCGAGAGAGCACACACATGAGGGAGGGGCAGAGAGAGAGAGGGAGAGAGAGAGAATCCCAAGCAGGCTCAGTGCTGTCAGCACAGAGCCTGACACGGGGCTCGATCCATGAACTGTGGGATCATGACCTGAGCAGAAATCAAGGGCTGGATGCTTAGCAGACTGAGCCAGCCAGGTGCCCCATTTTTTTTTTTTTTTTTTTTTTTTAGAATTAATATTTTATTGTCACTTATAATCAGATGGCAGTTGGGTATATAGTCTTCATACTTGATCTTTCCTTTTTGTAATAAAAAATATCACAAGTTGTCAACATCCAATGACTGGTTATGTTTTCAGAAAACATAATTAGATTAATTCGTTAATGGTAGCTTCAAGTTTCTCCTTATCAGCTCCAGAAAATTCACCCACCTTCTGTCCCTTTTTTAAAAACGGGAGGTGGGGCGCCTGGGTGGCGCAGTCGGTTAAGCGTCCGACTTCAGCCAGGTCACGATCTCGCGGTCCGTGAGTTCGAGCCCCGCGTCAGGCTCTGGGCTGATGGCTGGGAGCCTGGAGCCTGTTTCCGATTCTGTGTCTCCCTCTCTCTCTGCCCCTCCTCCGTTCATGCTCTGTCTCTCTCTGTCCCAAAAATAAATAAAAAAACGTTGAAAAAAAAAAATTAAAAAAAAAAAAAAACAAACAAAACGGGAGGGTTGACTTCACATCTGAAGCAACCTCTGACAGTCACCCACGTCTACTTCAAGGCACACCACGTTGGGATCCTTCTCAGAGAGGGGATGAGAGATGGACTTGACCATTTTGCAAGGCCCACACCCTGTGGCAGAGAAGTCAACTACTAAAGTTTTCCCCTCACTGTTCAAGGCTTCCTGAAAAGCGTATTTGCTCTCGATCTGCTTCACCATTTTGGCGGCTGGGGTCTGACAAGTGACCGTAAGGACCAATGGAAGGTGAATCCTAAACGCGGCCAGAGCTCCAGGCGCCCCACGTTTTACCTTTCGGGAGCAGCTTTAGATTCACGGTGAAACTGAGCGGAAATTAGAGATTTCCATCATGCCCGCTGTCCACACACAGGCACGCCTCTCCCAGTGTGGACATCCCACCAGGTGGGACATTTGTTACAATTGATGAGCCCACATCGATGTGTGGTCATTACCCACGTAGGCTGCAGTTCGCTTTGAAGTTCACTCTTGGGGCACATCCTACACAGAAGAGCATTTTTAAAAAGTGAGACGCAGCAGAAGGAGCAGAGTGACCACAGTCCCGTTCTGTGAGCTGCGTGTGTGCACGTACTGGCTGTCACGGAGAGCGCTTCCCTAATTGGCCTGGGGTGACGAGTGGTCACGAGACTCTGCTTGGGTGTTGAAGGGACACGTTGCGTGTCAGTTTGGAGAGAACCCAAGGGCTTTGTGGGGTTGTAAGGAAATCCGAGATTGAATGGAGAGTCAGGAATATGGCGGGAGGCCCTGGGCCTCCTGCTAAGGGACACTTGGCTCTTTCTCTCTCTTGCCCAGTGGAAATTGCCCAAGGTGGTCCCAGCACGGTGTCAGGATGCCTTCAGGAGTCAGGCTCTGCACTTTGCCACTTTCTCTCTCTCTTTTTGTTTTTTTTTTTTAAGTTTATTTATTTTGAGAGAGAGCCAGATCCAGGGCTTGAACTCACAAACCATGAGACAGACCTAAGTTGAAGTCGGACACTCAACCGACTGAGCCATCCAGGTGCCCCAGCCACTTTTTCTTTTAAACCCACGGAACACAAAGTGACCAGGTGACATCATTTTGGGTGGTTGAGCTTGGTTGCCTTGGATGGGGCTGCCGCCCTCCTGAATACAGGATCTCTGCTGCCCTCTGGTCCGGCCTGGATGCCGTGCGTTCTTCCGATGATGTTGTATGCTTTCTCTCTGGCCTGCTGTCCCTTCCTGCTCTGGCTATGTCCTTCCTGGAAAATGCCTACACCCCATCCCCTCCCCTCCAATGAGCCTTCTTTTTGTGCCTGTTTATGGACTGTCTTTGGGGAGCCCCACACCTGCCTGGTGGTTTCCTGCTGTTCCTTTGGGAAACACAATTGCTGATTACCCTCCCAGCCTGAACACTAGAATTTACTGCTTCGAGAGACGCATACCTTTGAAAACAAAAAAGCCTATTTGTCGTGCTTTGTCCTCCCAAGGGCAAATAGGGTAACAAAGGAAAGGAAGGACCTTCTGCGTCTTTAACAGGTTGCTCTGCCCTGCTTGCGTGCCCTGCAGCCAGACTGTTGGCTCTTTGTGACCGAATGCTGCGGCACCCAGCTCCGTTTCCTGCCCACGTTGGCGCTTTGTTGAGTGATGAGTGTTGATGAGGTTTTGGGGTGATGGTGGGGGGTCCGGAGCTGACGACGTAGAAAGAATTCTTGAAGACATCTTTGGTGCAAAAAAAGGTGATTTTATTAAAACGTGGGGACAGGATCTGTGATGTGCTAAGGAAGACTCCTAAGATGCCTGAGGCCTTGCTGTTGTCCGGCCAAGGTGGTTTTCCCTCTACTAAGGCATTAACATCAGGATGTTCGCAGGTGCGTGGAGAAATGTTCTACTCTGTCTTGGTCTGAAGTATCTGTCAATGGGCTGCAGGTTATGAGGAAATTTAATTTTATCTGCCATTTCCTTCTGGCCTTTGTTTCCCATGTCACGATGGAGGGGTGATGTTGGGGCTCCTCTGAGAAGCAGCGGGGACTAAAGGTTTGCACGAGGGAGATGTCCGTGGGGGAGAAAACGGATGCAGGTGCCGAGGGCTGGGAGAGCGGGGACAGCCATGCACATTGGACTCCAGGGTGAGGAGGGAAGGCTGGTGGCTTGGAGGGCCTGCTGCCTCCGCAAGGTCTGGCGCGGCAATCAGAGGAGGCCTTGTGTCCTAGGAGCGGGCCTGCCCGCACATCCTTGCTGCGCTCGGTCACGGCTGGTGGCAGCCATGGGAAGCTTGGATCTCAGAGCTCGGCAGCTGTGCCCCGGACCAGTTACCTTCCCTGGATCTCAGGGTCTGCGTCCTTACGGCCACCACATTCTTCTGGGTGTGACCGGCCTGGACCTGTCCCCTCGCCCCACCTCCGTGATTACAGATGCAAAGATGAAGGGGAACAGTGCCCCTGACCGACGTGTTTGTCACAAGCCCCCGCCTGCTTCTGTGCCTGTGTCCTCTGCTTTGGAGGTCAAGCCCCTGTTTGACGGGTGTTGGGGCTAAAGAGAAGGTGGTTCTTTTGCCGCCGTGTAGGTCCCAGCAGAGAGAAAATGGAAAATCAGGTCATGAGATCTAGGAAAGAATGTAGGTCAATTAAAGTTTAAAGCAGAGACGTTTCTGCAGTGGCTCCGTGAGTCAGCATCGAGTCTGGGGGAAGTGCCACAGGCACCTGAAGCCTGACGGGGTCTCGCGTGGGGCCAGGGCCTCCGGCGGGTGCCGGCAGCGTTGTCCCCACTGGAGGGAGCAGCCCAAGGTTGCTTGCAAGTTTTCATGCTTTTAAGCCGCGTTGAAATTCATCACCGAACACCCTTGACTGCCTGGGGAGCGTCCTAACTCAAGCTGGGAATCTGGGCCAGCTGTTTATAAGAACAATATTCGCTGAGTGAAGCCAGCAGGGCAGACAGGGGGTGACTTCTTGGAGGGCAGGAGGGGGTGGGAGGGAAGGGATCTGGCCACGAGCTCATACTTTCGACAACCTGCTCCGTGCCGTGCCGTAATTTTTGCTCTCTGGCGCTGTGGAAGCCTCCCTGCACCGCACAGAAGGGCAGCCCAGCTCTGCTCCCGGAAAGGCTTCCCCGTGGACAGGGCAGCATGGCAATTACAGGAATCCATCGCATGGGTGACTTAGCTGTCACCTGCAGCACTTGTGGCCAACCTCTGCCCCACCCAAAACACACAAACGCACACGGACGATTTGTTTGAGCTGGGCCTGGGTTCTCCGCAGCGGCTCTGGGAGGCCCTGCTCCGGGCCACAGCCACGGCTCGGCTCGGGTTTGGGCTCTGCTGTGGGCGAGGCTGTATTCACATCTACCAGGCTTTGGGACACCTCAGGTCCTGGGACTGTGTCTTCTTTCTGTTTTTTAAGCACCAGCATCTATGTTATGGGCTGAATTACCTCCCTCCCCAGATGCACAGGTTGAAATCCTAACCCCCAGCACCGCAGAACGTGACTGTATTTGGAGATGGGGTCCACACAGGTGTGGTCAAGTTAAGAAGGGGTCATTAGGGTGAGTCCTGATCCAATAGGGCCGGTGTCCTTATTTGTTTATTTTTTTTAGTGCTTATTTTTGAGAGAGAGAGCCGAGCAGGGGAGGGGCAGAGAGAGAAGGAGACAGAATCTGAAGCAGGCTCCAGGCCGTGAGCTGTCAGCACACAGCCTGATGCAGGGCTCAAACTCATTAACCACAAGATCATGACCTGAGCCAAAGTCAGACGCTTAACCCACTGAGCCACCCAGGTGCCCCAGGACCGGTGTCCTTATAAGAAGCAGAGATCAGGACGCAGAGATCAGGACACAGACATGTACAGAGACCATGTGAGGACATGGGGAGAAGATGGCCATCAACGTGCCAGGGAGAGAGGTGTCAGGAGCAAGCCACCCTGCTGAGGCCCCGAGTGGATTTTTGGCGTCCAGAACCACTAGCATATGAACTCCTGTTGTGTAAGCTGCCTGGTCTGTGGTGCCTTAGGTCAGTCCTGGGAAACGAATGTAGCCCCCGTGTCTTGGGTAACTTAATGAGCATCCGTGGAATAAGCGAAGGTAGAAGTGATCTTGAGTAAAACTGCTGAATTCTGGGTGTCACTCTGTAGAGGAGGCCCTGGGGAGAAGTCACTCGTCCAACGTCAAACTTGACATTCACAGCAGAGCTCACGTCCGCGGGGACCCCCTCCTAGGCAGAAGCTTCTCCCCAGGTTTCTTTCTTCCTGGGCAAGGGGAAGAGGTCGACCTGAATCCTTGCTTTCCACATCTCCCTCCAGTAGAAGGTCTGGTCCACGTTGGGGGGTGGGGGGGGAGAGCGGATGTGCATGCGTGAAATAATGCTGTCCTCACTCTCCATGACAGGTGTCCTCACCGTCTGCTAGTGCTTGGAAAGAAAGCACTTCTTCTGCGTGCCAGGACTGAAGAGTTACCATATTACTGGGGGTTTTTAAAAAATTTTTATTTATTTTTTAAGACACACACACACACACACACACACACACACACACACACACAGAGTGTGAATGGGGGAGGGGCAGAGAGAGAGGGAGACACAGAATCCAAAGCAGGCTCCAGGCTCCCAGCCGTCAGCACAGAGCCCGACGCGGGGCCCGAACCCACGAACCGTGAGATCATGACCTGAGCCGAAGTCGGACGCTCAACCGACTGCGCCCCCCAGGCGTCCCTAAATTAATTTTTTAATTTGAGTGTAGTTGACACAATGTTACATTAGTTTCAGGTGTGCATGTCGTGATTGGACAACTCTACATTATGCTATGCTTGGCCACCAGTGTGGCCACCTGTCACCGTGCAATGCTATTACAACACCACTGACAACCTTCCCTATGCTGTGCCTTTTATTCCCATGACTTACTCACTTTGTAACTGGGAGCCTATGTCTCCCTCTCCCTTTCACCCATTTTGTCCATCTCCCACCCTCCTCTTCCTGGCCACCATCAGTTTGTTCTCAGTATTTGCAGGTCTGATTCTGCTTTTTGTTTGTTTATTCATTTGTTTTTAGATTCCACATGTGAGCGAAATCCTATGGTATTTGTCTTTCTCAGCATGACTTGCTTCACTTAGCATTATACCTGGCAGATCATCCCGTGTTGTTTCAAGTGGCATGATCTCATCCCTTTTTATGGCTGAATAATAGTGTGTTTGTGTGTGCGTGTGTGTGTGTACATGCACGCACACCACATCTTCCTTATCCATTCATCTATTGATGGACTCTTAGGTTGTTTTCGTATCTTGGCTATTGTAAATAGTGCTGCAATAAATATAGGAGTGCATAGGCATTTTGAGTTAGTGTTTTCATTTTCTTTGGGTAAAATGCAGTTGTGGGATTATTGGATCATATGGTATTTCTATTTTAATTTTTTGAGGAACCTCCATACTGTTTTCCCCAGTGGCTGTACCAGTTTACATCTACTAGGGAATGTTTTGCTTGTAATTATGCAATGGAAGTATTTACAGTAATTAAATGTATAGTTTTAAAGGTTTAAGAGTTTTTACTTGACCTCCCTTGTAAATGAGACTAAATACCAAAGACCCCTTGTGATTGTGAAAATTGACTGGATTTGTTTAATTGATTTTAATTTTTTTAATGTTTATTTATTATTGAGAGAGAGACAGACACACAGAGCATGAGCAGGGGAGGGGCAGAGAGAGGGGGAGACACAGAATCCGAAGCAGGCTTCAGGCTCTCAGCGGTCAGCGCAGAGCCCGATGCGGGGCTTGAACTCACAGACTGTGAGATCATGACCTGAGCTGAAGTCGGTCACTCAGCCAACTGAGCCACCCAGGCGCCCCTAAAAACTGACTGGATTTATAAACATCATAATAAGATTTTTAAACTGTTTATACTCAAAAACCAGGTTTTAAAATGTAGTATTTTAGCACATTGAATATTTGTTTACAAAGCAGAGTAATTGTGCCTAGTCATGTGTGTGCACCACGGTCATCTTTAAAAACTCCCAGACCTTTTGCGATGGTGTGCCCAGGCCATTGGTGGGGGAAGTGGCTCATTGCAGCTAAGGGGGGGTGGGTCTTGGCAGGGGAGGGGTGGTGACTGTCCAATTTGGGTACAAATTCTTCCACTGACTTTGGTTTCCCTGCAGAAGGAAATGCTTCTGGCCCTGTCACCTAAGGCAATATCTTCAAACTGGGGCCTCTGACTCATTAGCAGGCTGTAATACTGGGTTGCAGTATTGTAACCAGCATTAAACAAATGGGGTAGAATTAAGGTTTGCAAGCAAAATACAGGACACCCAGTTAAATTTCCATTTCAGTTACAAAACAAATAATTTTTTTTTTACTGTAAATATACCCTAAATATTGTGTGGGATGTACACATACTAAAAAAAAAAGTCAGTTATTTATTTATCTGAAATTCAAATATAACTGAGGTCCTGTATTTTTTTTAATGGGCCAAAGATCTTTTTTATTTACTTAAAAATTTTAAAAGTGTTTATTTATTTTTGAGAGAGACAGAGTGGAGCGGGGAAGGGGCAGAGAGAGAGGGAGACACAGAATCCGACAGGTTCCAGGCTCTGAACTGTCAGCCAAGAGCCTGATGCGGGGCTGGAATCTGTGAACCACGAGATCATGACTCGATCTGAAGTCAGATGCTTAACCGACTGAGCCACCCAGGTGCCCCTCGGGATCCTGTATTTTTAAATGTTTGTTTGTCTGTTTATTCTGAGAGAGGAAGAAAGAGTGTGTGTGTGTGGGGGGGAGGGGCAGAGAGGGAGAATCCCAAGCAGGCTACATGCTGTCCGTGCAGAGCGGGACACGGGGCTCAATCTCATGAAGTGGTAGATCATGGCCTGAGCTGAAATCAAGAGTTGGATGCTCAACTGAGGCCACCCGGGCAGCCCAGGAGTCCTGTTTTTTTTTTTTTTTATTACTAAATCTGGCAACCCTAAGTAGCATAGAGTAGAAAATACCAAAAGGGGCCATATACATATATATATAGGCAAGTATTGGGACACATTGGAATGTAGTTCTTCCTGTGAGCTGGAGCCTGCGGTGGGAAAGCCCTGTCCTGGCACTTGTGCGTGTTACCTGCGGGACAACCGCAATGGCGTTTAGCAGGGCCTGCTGTGTAAGAGGGGGCACCTGGGCTGCTATAATGACCACCGTCATTCTGTGCTCTGCCTCTTTTTTTTTTTGGAAAGGATTTTTCTTGAAAGAACTCAGAGCCTTCAAATGTTTATGGAAACATTACTCAGAAAATGTCCCCCGTTGATCAGGCTCTCACCTGTCTTCTGAGGGGAAGATCTCAGTCCCGCTCTCCGGGTCTCACCTGGGCCGAGTCGCCCGCCACCAGGTGGGCAAAGCGCCAAACGCCAGCGGACGCTCCCAGCCCCGGCCACCAGGTGGCGGCACGCGGCCGCCGTCTCGGCGGAGGTCGGGTGTCCGCAGACTTCGCTTCCCGCTCGTGTCTCCGGTATTACTCGCGGCGGCCCGGGCCGAGGCCTTTTCTCATCCGGATTCTGCAGCCGGCCGTGCAGCGGCCCCGACGTGTTCCCGAACCCGGGAGGGAAGCGCGGTGGGGGGCGCCAGTCCCGCAGGTGCAGCCGCGCGGCCGCGGCTCCCGGGGAAGCCAGCGGCGCCGCACTCGCCAGCCCGAGCCCAGCGGCTGCGGCCCCCGACAGGTGGCGCCCCGCGGTGCCCAGGCCCGGAGGGCCTCCCCGCGCTACGCCCTCGCCCTCGTTCCGAACCCACCTCCGAGGGTTCGCAGCTTCCTCCCCACCCGCCGCCCCTTTCCCTTGACCTTACTTTTGAACTTAAACTCTTCACACGGTTAGTGGCCCCCAAATGTTTCGACTCCTCGACACTGCCGAAGGGGGTCCGTCTCGACGTAACGTTGTGCTTTTTTGCCCCGGGGAAGAGGCCATCGCCCCTTCCTCATCTCCTGAGTATGGGGTCCCAGCCTCCCCGCCCCCCCCCCTTCTCCCCCACCCCCCACGTCCTCTCTCCTGCCCTGGTGACGAGTGTCAAAGCTGTTGGACTGTCTCCCAGTAGAGGAAGAGGAGGTGGGGGGCTTCCGGGGTGGGTCTGTGCGGGTGCACTTCGAGGCTGCTGGGGACCGGGAGTGGACACTGCGCCCCGGGGAGGCCACAGCCTGCGCCCACACCGGCCCTCTTGGGGGCTCCACAGGCACGGACAGCGAGCTCTTCCTCCCGGAGCGAGGGTGGGTGAGGTCCGCAGCGTCTGTCCCCATCCTCTGGGCCCCACGCTCTGTTTCTTTAGGGTTCTAGGAGAGAGACCAGGCGTTGCCATAGCCTCCGGCCACAGGGCAGGAGCCGGATCCGTCGGAGTCAGAACAGTTGAGGGAGAGCTTTCTTACTCCAGGTTGGGCAGACTGATCCTGGGCTCTGTGGGGTTACTTCCTGTGTTCCCGCATGCACATGGCCTCCTCTCCCCCCAGCCAGGTGCTCACGCGTGGCCCCCTCGAGTGGCAGGTGGCCAGCCCACCTCAGTCAGCAGACCCCTGGAGGGAAGGGAGGGGGGACAGACACAGGGGCAGGTTCTGAAAGGGCAAGTGGGCATCTCGATGAATAGGAGGATTTTACAAAGGGGACGGGTTGCACGATTTTGCCGGCTTCCTGGGAATTTAGGATGTGGGAGAGATTATCCCAGCGTCATTCTGCTTCTGCGGACAGTGGGGCTCCGAGGGGCACCTGAGGGAGGGAAGACCCTTCTCTCCTGGCCCCAGCCCCGCTTAGGCAACACCCATGGGAGCGACCCACCACGAAGCTTCGTTTTTTTTTTTTTTTTTTTTTTTTTCGTGGAACTATGATTGCTCACGGGGCAGAGGTGGACATCACTGGTCAGGCCCACTGCTCCAGAGAGGGGGCAAAGCCTGGGGAGTCGCCCAGCCCCAGAGGCAGAAGGGCTTCAGGGGCCCCGGCCCGGCCCCCACTCCAGCAGGAGAGGTGCTGTGGGAAGGCACACACCTTAAGAGGGGCCTCGGAGACTCTTTGATCCACGTGTTCATTCATTCATTCATTCATTCAGCCAGTCTCTGCTGAACCCTGAATGCACGAGGCCCTGCCAGGCACCAGGACTCAGGGGCCAACCCAGGCCCGATCTCACGCAGCTGACGAGTCTTTGGGAAGAGGGACGCTGAACGGGTAGAGGTAGAGGTCAGGGGCCACGAGGCACACATGTGGCTCTTGCGCTCTTGTCTTGGGGGCCTCCTGGAGGAGGAGGGGGAGAGTGAGGGAAGGGGGCCGGGCAGGAGCTGTGTGGCTGCAGCGCTGAGGGGGGCAGGTAGGCAGGGAGGTGGGATGGGCCAAAAGGTCTTCAAGACTTCAGTCCTCTAATAAATGTGACTGAGTCCTTGGGCGACAGGAAGCTGGCTGAGTAGGGGTGAGTTGACCAGATCTGCATTTGAACACCAAGACCAGCCCTGGAAGGGAGCAGGAGAGAGCCTGCCTGCTGTCACGGATCTGCAGTTAGGACGCTTGGATGGGACAGTGGCAGGAACAGAGGCAAGCAAGCAGATTTCGTACGCTTTGGGAGGGAGGATTTTTTTAAGTTGTATTTATTTATTTTGGGAGATGGGTGGGGGGGGGAGGGAGAGAATGAGCCGGGGAGGGGCAGAGAGAGAGAGAGAGAGAGAGAGAGAGAGAATCTCAAGCAGACTCTGCACTGACAGCTTGGAGCCTGATGCAGGACTTGAACTCATCAACCATTAGATCAAGACCTGAGCAGAAATCAAGAGTCGGGTGCCTAACTGACTGAGCCACCCAGGTGCCCCGGGAGGGAGGATTTTGTATCAAGGGGTGTGATTAGCAGCACTGGGGGCTGGCCGGCAGGGCATCTCTGTCCCGAGTCAGATGGGACTGTGTTTCTGTCTTTGACGACACCCTCATCTAGGATTCCCTTCAGCACTTGTTTTATCCTCTAGTGAAGTCTTTTCTATCCGGAAACCTTTATTCTGCGGGTCAGGGAGCCAGTGTAGAATTTGCTGCTTACTAAAAATATTTGTTTCAGCTGTATAATCAGTAGCTGGTAAATATTCAAGGTTGTGTCTGGGATTCCACGGGGCTTATAGTAAAGTGGATTCAAGAGAAAATTCCATTTATTTCCTCACAGAAGGGATCGGTTGAGTAGGCTGTGGTCCGTCCTTGGAGGGCTAAAGAGGATGTACCCATGAAAAGGAATGGGGACTCTCCCTGTAGATGACCACAAGCAGCCTTTAGGATGCACTGTTTTGGTTGGCAGAGTCATAATGGTCAAGGTGTAAAGATATTCTCGCCCCAAGTCTTGGGACGTGAATGTGCGACATGGAGAAAGGGACGGTCCGGGTGTGATTAAGGGTGTCCAGTGGCATCATGAGTCCTTCCAGGTGGACAGCCTTCCCCACCTGTGGTCGGAGGGAGAGAGGTGATGACAGGTTAGGGATGCGATCCTTCCGGCCTTGAAGACAGAGGAAGGTGGGCCGCGAGCAGGCCGCCAAGGTGACCTGTAAAAGCTGTGTGTGCGCTGCCCTTGGCTCTTTTCCTTGAGTTGTGCGTCTCGAGATGAGCCTCATCGCCGTCAGTGGCTGTGGGAGTTCCAGCTGGTCTGACTGCTGTAGACAGTTTATTAGGCTGGTTCCTTCCAGGTGCGTTCCAGCCTGTATGTGGCTTCAGCTTTTATGAAGGCACCGAGGTCCAGATTGTGGAGGGAATCTGGATCTGTCAGGATATTGAAGTTTTCGTAGTGGAATTATTAGGGCTGAGGGTACGTGCATTTAAAACCTTCATGGGTCTGGCACATCCCCCTGGCCCCCCTGCATGGGAACCACGCGTGGACGGCGGGGTTCTAAGCTCCACCATCTGGTGCTAGAAAAGGAGGGGCGCATCGCTCCACTCTGTCTGGTGAAGCTAGTTGGTAAAGGGAGAGAACAGGCCCCGGAGGGTTAGGGGGAAGCCCTCAGGCTCGTGGGGACGGCGCCCAGCTGGAGTTTTTGCAACGGCTGCCGCACTCTGTCCTGAGCTCCCCTGAGCTGTGGCCACGCCGGTGGGGTTCTGAGCAGCTGGCTCAGGCTGGGGCTTTCCTGGGACCCCTTCGGGGTGGTGCCCAGCAGCGTGGAGGCGAGGGGACATTTAGAGAAAGCCTGCCTCTCCCTCCCGGGGGTGCCAGTGTGAGCTGGGGTCCAGCAGGGGCCTGTGTAACCTGCCAGGTACCCCTTGAACTAGAGAAGAGGGAGGGGACATTCCACTCGGGTGGGCAGCTGTGCTGGGACCCTGGGTAGTCTCGTAAGAGGCTGGAAACCCCATGAAGAGGGCGTTTGTTGCCTCACATGAACTCATCTACTAGGATGTGATTTGAGCGGGTGGGGGAGACAAAGGGAACTTCCAAATGGTTTCTGAGAAACTCCAGAGAAACAGGAAAAGCAAAACAGAAAGTGAAACTTTGGGATTCTCCGAGATTTCTCTCCAGCCTGGCAGACCCACCTTCTGTCCCCAGGAGGCTCCTAAGCTGGGAGTTGGTCAGTTTACAGGAGCGAGGCATCTAATACAGGGACGGTGGCTCCTCTCGGTGGCCTTAAGCCCGACTGAGGGGGTTTTGTCCTCTGTCCACGCCCCCTGCCCCTCTGCCCGCCCCTTCTCCTGTAGCCTCGTCAAGGCCACCAGTTCTCCTGTGTCACCTGGACGTGTAACTCATGAGGCTCTACGGCTTTCGAGGTTCCTGGTCTGTGCTGCTGGTGGGGGAGTCCCCAGAACCGAGGTGTCCCTCATGCCCAAGCTTCCAGACCTGGGCAGGATGCCGAGGTCTGGCCGCCCAAGCCCACTAGACACAGTCCTGTTCTGATTGCTGATCATGTTCATCTCGGACTCTTAGAGAACTGGGGGCAGGGCGCCAGGGTTCCAGGGCAGCCTCCCTGCGGCCGCTGAAGTTTGGCCCCTTTCATCCAAACGCCTTGCGAGGGCTCCGCTCCAGGCAGGTGACCTGGGGGGACACATTGTACGGACTTCCCTTCAGGCTGTGGGAGTATCTTTCTGGTTCCGGATTCTGGATACAGCATGCTTCATATTCAGAGCCCAAAAGTCTTTGCATCAGGAAAAAAAGGATTCTCTGGGAGCACCCCCCCCCCCCAGCATTTCTAGGAGGAGAAGCTCTGGAGTTGCCTGTGGGGCTGGCTCCCCCGTTCTAGCACCTTCCAGCTGCAGGGCCTCAGGCCATCTCCTTGTCTCACTGCATATCTATAAAGTAGCACCTGCCTCATAGGAAAACCCCCGGCACCGGACAGGGGCCCTGTTTTGCAACACGTGGGGAGGGGGATATTGTGGTGTGTGTTTAGGGCAATACCAACATCTCTGCATGCTCTCTGTGTTCTGTGAGCTCTGTGTCCCTTAGTTAAGTGTGGATATGCGTGTGCTTCTGTCTCTGTGAGCAGGAAGTAGGAACACAGGGAATGGCAAATGAGCCAGATGGTCCTCAGAAACCAAGGCGCTGTCCTAGAAATGGAGGACTGTTCTAGACTGTTGAATTGAGTCCCTAAGGACAAAGCTCGTGGGAGTGTGCTGTGGAACCGGGTTCAAAGAAACATGGGACCCGTCCGACTGGGTGGGGGAGGGGATTTGAAGGGGCGAGGGCGATCGTGTCGCAGGGAAGAAAGAATTCTTCTCTACCTCGGGGATCTTCCAGCTGGACTCAAGACTAAGCTGACGTGAAATGGGTCAATGGGACAAAAAACCCAAAGTTTTGTTCTGTGTGCACGGAGGCCTAATATAAAACTGAGACCTAAGGAAGAGACCCAGACGGGCAGTTTTTGTACTTTTAGACAGAGAGGCACTAAATTTTGAGAAATTGGCAGGATAAAGAAAACAGGTGTTTGGGAGATTTGTTTATTTGTTTGTTTAAATTTACATCCATCCAAGTTAGTTAGCATATAGTGTAACAATGACTTCGGGAGTAGATTCCAGTGATCCAACCCCTACATATAACACCCCGTGCTCAACCCCACAAGTGTCCTCAATGCCCCTTGTCCATTTAGCCCATGCCCCCAGCTACCTCCCCTCCAGCAACCCTCAGTTCTCTATATTTAAGAGTCTCTTCTGTTTTGTCCCCCTCCCTGTTTTTATATTATTTTTGCTTCCCTTCCCTTATGTTCATCTGTTCTGTGTCTTAAAGTCCTCATATGAGTGAACTCATATGATATTTGTCTTTCTCTGATTAATTTCGCTTAGCATCATACCCTCTAGTTCCATCCACATAGTTACAAATGGCAAGATTTCATTCTTTTTGATTGCCGAATAATACTCCATTGTGTATATATACCATATCTTCTTTATCCATCTATTGATGGACATTTGGGCTCTTTCCAGACTTTGGCTCTTGTCGATAGGGCTGCTATAGACATGGGGGTGCACGTGTCCCTTCGAAACAGCACACCTGCATCTCGTGGATAAATGCCTAGTAGTGCAATTGCTGGGTCGTAGGGTAGTTCTATTTGTAATTTTTTTGAGGAACCTCTGCTCTGTTTTCCAGTGTGGCTGCCCCAGTTTGCATTCTCACCAGTGGTGTGAAAGGGTCCCTCTTTCAGTGTCTGGGAGCTTTGACTAGTAAAGAATTCTAAGTGGAATTTGGACCTAGGTACGAGATTAATAGAACATAACATGGTTGTCGATACGGCCTTCTTGGCTCTAGATTTTCTGTCTCTGGTGATAAGGGTGTTGTTTTGCTTCTCAGTACCGACGGGACACGTTTCATGTGGGAGGTTTACATCCTGCTTTCTGGGGACAGGGGAGGGTCTCAGTGACCTTATACTGGAAGCTTCCTAAGCAGCTTCAATGTAAAATAATCAACACGCCGTTTTGGCGGCCTGCCCTTGGCCACTAGAGCGTGGAGATGCTGAGTGCTTTGAGAAGTCACCCTGTGAAGCTGAGGAGAGAGGGGAGGCTGTTCCCAAGGGGGTGTGCTGTAGGCAGAATAGCGCCCCCCAGCGATGCCCGCCTGATGGCTCCCCCTTCCACTGCAAAGGGGGAGCTAAGGATGCGACAGAAATAAGGTTGCTGATGAGCTGACCTCACAGAGGAGCCCACCCTGGCCTGTCTAGTGGCCTGATGCCACCCCAGGGTCCCTACCAGGGGGAGAGTGAGGCAGAGCTGAGACCAGATGCGAGCCAGCCACTGCTGGATCTGCAGACTGGAAGAAAGGGCTGTGAGCCTAAGAGCGCGGGCAGCATCAGGACGGTGGTAAAGCAGGAAATAGGTTCCCTCCCAGGGCTGCGGGAGGAAGGAACACACCCTAGAGACGCCCAGCCAGATCTCTGACCTCTGGAACAGCGGCAAAGAAAACTTGCAACTTGCATTGTTTAGGTCGCTAAGCTGGTGGTAATTTGTTACAGTAGCAACAGGAAACTCCCATGGGATACGTGGGGTCCAGGTAGGGGACTCTGAATGTATCCTTGGAGCTCTCTGGCTAGTGGTTAAAGCTGCCATCTGGGTTGCTGCAGATCCAAGTTTCCATGTTGGATGCAGGAGACAGAGCTGGCCTGTCAAATCAGGGCACGGGGGAGGGGACACTGTTTGGTAACCACCACTGGAAAGCAGGTTCTCCCCCACGGAGAAAGACGGCACTGGATCCCTACCTCACACCACACTGGACAGAAGCCGCTCCAGGGTCTGGGCGATGCTGCTGGCGGCAGTGTCCCCGTGAAGACTCCTGGGAGGCGAGCGGTGGCTTCTCGAGGATGCCACCCACCTACTCGGGCAGTGAGCACGTCCAAGGTACGTGAGGCTTTCGGAACCACAGCGGTGATACTTCCTCTGTCGGTGAAAAAGAAACCAGAGCTACAAACTGAGAGCAGGGACTTGAACAGACACGTGCACACATGTGTCCAGAACACCATCATTCACGGTAGCCAAAAGCCACCCAAGGGTCCACGGACAGATACGTGGACAAACAAAGTGGGTCTATCCATACGATGGAGCATTATTCTGACACCTGCTACGTCAAGGATGAAACTTGAGGACATTAGGCTAGTCACAGAGGGATAAACACTGCATGGTTCCACCTATGTGAGGTCCCTAGAGGGGTCAGAATCACAGACACGGCAGGTAGGGTGGTCGCCGGGAGCCGGGGCAGGGGGAACAGAAGTTCACATTTAACGGGGGCAGTTTTCGTTTGGAATGACAAAAAAAGTCCTGGGGATGGATGGTAGTGATGTTTGCAGACCTTACTGGAAGGGTGTTGCTCAATACCCCTGACTTGTACACTTACAGATGGTTCGAATGGTAAAGTTTATGTTGTCTGTGCTTTGCTGTAATAATAATGAAAAAAAAAGAGCTCTCACTTCAGCTGTACAAAGAGCTCTCACTTCAGCTGCACATGCATTAAAATTGGAATGACACCGAGAAGATGAGCAGGGCCCCTGTGCAGGGATGACACAAATTTGGGAAGTGTTCCGTATTTTTAAAGCCTGTTTTAAAAAAAAATAGCTATGAGTAATTTATTTGTTAATGACAGACTTTTTTTTCAAGTTTATTTATTTTGAGAGAGAGAGAGGGAACACAAGTGGGGGAGGGGCAGAGAAAGAGAGAGGGAGAGAGAGAATCCCAAGCAGGCTCACACTGTCAGCACAGACCCTGAAGCGGGGCTTGAACTCACAGTGAAATCATGACCTGAGCCGAAACCAAGAGTCCGATGTTCAACCGACTGAGCCGCCCAGGCGCCCCAAATGACAGACTTTTAAAAAATCTGAACAAGTGGGCGCCTGGGCAGCTCAGTCGGTTAAGCATCCAGGTAGGGCTCAGGTCACGATCTCACAGTTTGTGGGTTCGAGCCCCACATCGGGCTCTGTGCCGACAGCATGGAGCTTGCTGGGGATTCTCTGTCTCCCTCTCTCTCTGCCTCTCCCCCACTTGCTCGCGCGCTCTCTCTCAAAATAAATAAATAAACATTCAAAAATCCAAACAAGAGTTTATTCTCACTTTTCGACAGCAACGGTGGGGTGGGAGTGTGGTGGTGGTGGTGATGGGGGTCCACTGTGACCACAGGCTTCACGTGCTCTGCCTAACTTCCCGGCCTTTGCTCCGACCTGGGGTTGGCTCAAGATGTCAGGGAAACATTCCTGGACTAAACAGTGAGACTACCACCTCTATCTTTGCCCTGGGCAGTGAGATCTGGGGACTTCTCAAAGCATTAACAGCCATGTTTTTAAACACAGGAGGAAATTTCTCTGGCAGTCACCCACTTCCTCCTATTTCTTTTGTTTGGCAGAGAGAGAGTAACACGCCCCGTGACTCAGAGGCTGTGGCAGGTGTCAGTGGGGCCAAGCCGCTGCCAGGCACAAGAGCAGTGGGATGGATCTAGTCCACAGGAAGGTCTTCTGGAGCAGGAGGAAATCCAGGCTCGGAGGGGAAGAAGCTGGGAGCGAGTGTGGACAAATCCTGCTCGCTGAGCCTCAGGGGCACCCGAGACGACAGCCCAGAGGCCATCCTTTCAACCTAAGGAGGATTACCGGGTTTCTGAAAGGATTGCACACAAACGAAGGGCCCCAGAGTGTCATTCCTCTGGACGAAACCTCCCAAGGTATGGGCGCCGTCTTCTCATCTTTGTACTGTTTCCCCATCTTTTGCTTGCTCACTCGGCCTTTCTTTCAATATGTACGGCGTGCCACCCTCCTGGGTGTCACTCGGAGGGCCTGGAGGGCCCCACGAGGGGAGGGGGGCCGGCTTGCTCACCATCACCCCCCGCCACACGACAGCCGTCCCGGGGCCGGGCTGCTAAGCGCACGGGGGCTTTGACACGTGCTGGGGAGTGAGAAAAGCCCCAGAACAGAGCGAACCGGCCCGGCCCGACCCCACCAATATTCTTGCTAAGAAATAGCAACGCAGTCGAGACCTCAGGACGTTGTAAGGGCAGGTCTTCTGTTTTGGGGGGTGGGGGGGTGGGGGGGGGCGGATCGTGGCCCCCTGCCCAGAAAAGAGCCAGGTTGGTGTGGGATAAATCGGAATCCCATGTTGGAGGGAGAGGGGCAAGTATATTCTAGGCTAGTGCTGTCTGAGGAGATCGAGTGTGAGCCGGGCAGTGATTTCAAGTTTCAGGAGTCACAGGAAGCATTGAAAAAGAAACGGGTGAAATTAACTTTAGTAATATCTTTTCTTCAGCCCAATAGAGCTGAGGTAGTATTTCAACATGTTTCAACGTTCAATCGGTATTAAAATTAAGGTATGCTACATTCTTTTTCTTCCCCCCTGCTAAGTCTTGGAAATCTGGTGTGTGTTTTACGCTGACAGCACAGCTCAGGTTTGACGTTTTCAGTGCTCAGTAACCACGGGTGGCTCGGGGCTGCCGTGCTGGACGGCACAGCTCTGGAAGGAAGGGGAATGATGTCCAGGTAGCCCCTGCACCTGCTGACAGCACAGAGATTCCAGGGGTCACGGTTCCTATTTCCACATCTAACCTAATTAATTACTGTCCACAGGGAGCCATCTATGAGAAGTAGACAGGGAATCTCCACCTTCAGAATAGTTCAAGGCTGTCAAAGGCTGTCCTGCTTGGGGCAAAATAATTTCCATCCCACATTCCACTCCTCCTCAACTCTTCGTATTGTTATAAGTTCAGCTGCTTTCACTGAGACGCCCAACAAACAGTGGCTTAAGATAAAGCAAGATATGGGGCGCCTGGGTGGTGCAGTCGGTTAAGCGTCCGACTTCAGCCAGGTCACGATCTCGCGGTCCGTGAGTTCGAGCCCCGTGTCAGGCTCTGGGCTGATGGCTCGGAGCCTGGAGCCTGTTTCCGATTCTGTGTCTCCCTCTCTCTCTGCCCCTCCCCCGTTCATGCTCTGTCTCTCTCTGTCCCAAAAATAAATAAAAAACGTTGAAAAAAAAAAAAAAGATAAAGCAAGATAAAACGTGCTTCTCTCATGGAAGATTTGGGTAGGTGGTCCAGGGCTCCTCCGTGATCAGGGACCCAGACCCCTCCATTGGACCCCTCCACCATCCTCCACATGGGGTTCCTGTCTCGTGGCCCAAGACGGCTGCCCAGCTCCTGGCATCACACTTTCATTCTTGCTACGAGAAAGGAAGAATAGGAAATGGGGGGAGGGGCATGTGTTCGCCCTTGACGACAGGAAGGCATTCTGCGCCCCAACTTGAAATATACCTGCCTTCTCGTTCTGAAGTTTCCAGGGAGAATTTAAAGTTCAAAACTACCCCTCCAAGTTGAAGTCCATAAGAATCAGTGTCCAAGTGTTCAAGTGCTTTGGACAGCCCTGTCTCCCAATTCCTCTCTCCCATCTGAGTCTCATCAGAGCCTGCCTCCTGCAGCTACAGGCTGCAGTGTCTTGCTGAGGCTCCTCTGGGACCCAAGGCGGAATTCTTCCCTTCGCATCCCTCCCTCCTGGCAGAGGACCAGCACTGTTGGCACCCCCTGGGAACCCGTCCCAAATGCACATTCCAACCTGGGCTTCAGTGAGCCCTCCACGTGGTCCTGATGGGCATTCCTTTGACACTATTTCCTACTACCTCTGTTGGACCCCCCTGTCCGTGCCTCTGGTCGGGGAAGCGCCTTTGCTGCCTCAATGTCGGGTTAACAATGCACCGCTGATGAAAGCGCAGACCGTGCGTCGCCCTGGGAGCTTAGAGGCTCATGGGAAGGAACTGCTCGTGTTAAGCTTTCCTGCTGCAAGGGGGACACGGTGGAAAGCCTACCAGTCTTCTGTGACCCTTGTACAAACTCGTGCCCTGCTGATCCTGACTGGCCGCAAGGAGCCCCGTCCCCAAAGGCTCTTCAAGCCACTGCCTCATCTTCGTGCGTGGGTCCCCTCACACCAGCTCAGCCCACACCCACCCTACTCTGGGGAAGAAGCCTGGGCAGGCGCCCCTCCCCCTCCCCGGGTTCCCCCATTCTTCCGAGTCCCTCTGCTGAGCCACCCTTTTGGGTTCTTTTCTTCCAGGCTTCCAACAGTTGGTGCAGGAGGGGAAGTTTCTGGAAGCCTACCTGAGCGTCTCCACGTCAGCATGGGAAGGGCAGGACTGCGGCCCCCAGTACCAGGCTCTGGCCCAGAGCATGTGGCAGGTGGTCCAGCAGGCTCTGGAGGGCGTCAGGCACGGCCAGGAGCTGGAGCTGAAGCTCCAGGCAGTGCTGGACACTGTGGAGTACACACAGGACAAGCCCCCGAGCCCGGAGGCCAGTACCCTCGAGGATGGCAGAGTTGCCACCTGGGGCAGTCAGCTGGAGAGGCTGCTGAGGAGTGACGCTGAGGCCCGAGTGCCCACCTGGGACCGCAGGGACAAGCTGGGCCCTTTCCTGGAGAAGCTAGAGGAGGCTGTGAGACAGGGCCTGGGGTCGCCGAGGGCAAGCCAGCTGGGGGCCCGCTTCTGGACGATCTACAGCACCTGCTTCCAGGAGGTCCTCCTCAGCCGCCTCTTGGAGCTCAAGCACTCCTGCGGTGCCAGCTGGAACAGCTGCTGCGTGCTGTATGCCTGGGGCAGGACGACCTTGTTCGGGCAGCTGGGGTGAGTCCTCCTGGAGGAGCTTGGGGTCCTGGGTGAGGGCGCCCAGGCCAGGGCTGCGGTCGACGCAGAGCCTTTCGAGGGGCCACCTGGGTGGGGCTGGTGGCCGGAGAAGGCAGATGCAGCCCCAGCCTTGGGGACACATGTGTGTCAGTGTGCTTGTTGTGTATATGTGTTGGTGCGTTAGCATGTTAGGGTGTGGTTTTGTGTGTGTGTGTGGGGGGGCGGCTCACGGTCCACACTTGTGTGTGACCAGAGACTGGTCTACACCAACAGAGCCTCTGGCTCTGGTTTCTCAACCCCAGCTGCCCTCTCTAGTCACTGGGCCTTGTGCAGGGGCGAGGGGCGGGCAGCACAGGCTGGGGAGGGGGCGAGGCCCGGCCTGGAGTCCACTGCCCTTAGGGCTGAGCTGTCCTCCACAGCCCAGTCCCTCCCCCAACCCCAGCTCAGCTCTGTGCCCCTCGTGGTTCCTTCCAACCCAGCAGGGAGACACTTCCGAATGCACCTTCCACCTCCCAGAAGCCCACAGCCGGGTACCTCTTGGACTCCATGATGTTTGTGACCTGGATGTCCCAAATGCAGAAGCAGCTGGTGGGGCTGATCCAGGTAAATGGATCCAGGAGTCTCCACCACCCAGAGGTCTCCTTGTCCCACACCTGGCTGGGGGACAACAGGAAAGGGGATGGGCCAGGGCGGGCCCCGGATGGTGGGCTGGAGCCAGAGCCCCAGTCCACTCCTAGGGCTGCAGGGGTGATGCCGTGCCGATTCTGGCCCTTGAGCACTGTCACGTGGGAATAACCACGTGCCGTGGGTCTGAGGTGTGAGGTGTATCGCGGGCCCAGAGAGAGAGCGCCAGACCAGAGGTCACTGTCCTGACCAGTGAGTGCAGTCTGGCCACTTCCACACCGGTGGCTGCAGAGCAGGGCCGGCGAGCCTCGGGTGGAAAGCCAGCTGCCCCAAGGTGGGTGCATACGGTTAATCCTTGGCAGACGGAGAGGACTTAAGGGGACATCGCAATTTCCTACTATGGTCTTTTGTTTTGATGTTTATTCATTTGTGAGAGAGAGTGTAGGTGGGGGAGGTACAGAGAAAGAAGGAGACAGAGGATCTAAGAGGGCTCTGTGCTAACAGCAGAGAGCCTGATGCGGGGCTCGAACTCACAAACCTTGAGATCATGACCTGAGCTGAATCAGACGTGCAACCAACTGAGCCGCCCAGGCGCCCCTATGATCGCTTTCAACAGACGTGACCTCCCATAACGGCATCCGTGGCCGTGGCACAGACACGTCTGGTGTCACGGGAACCGGCGGAAGAGATGTTTTGGGATGCAGGGAAGCTTTCTGCCTATCTCAGCTAACAGACCGAGAAACTAAGCTTTACGACCGTGAGGTAGAGAATCGGTATCGGCTTAACGGGAATTTTCCAGTAGCTGGTGTGTAAGTGCCCAGCCTTTTCATCGCCGGCAAACTCAGGGCTCTGAGTTTTGAGGCCCCTTGTCCTTCACGGCTCTCCCCAAAACTGTGGCGTTGCAGTTTGGGCCGGATTAGGGAAGACGGGGCTTCTCACTCCTCGCTGTTCCACGCTCCAGCCGCCAAGGGCTGCGCTGCAGTGGCCGGTGGGCAATTCAGACAGGCAGCCAGAGCGCAAGCAACGGTGCCGCCTTCCGGGTCGTGGCGCGGCGATGTCCGCGGGGCACCCGTGTCGGGTGAGGGCTAGCACCCGCCGTCAGTGGCGTCGGGCAGGCAGCCGGACATGAGCTTCTGGCAGGGCTAGGAGGGAAAAGGTACCGAGTGCTGAGTTGGTGGAGACAATCAGCTTCCAGCCTGCCCCTTTCTGCAGATAGGAAGGCCACGGCCCGCCAGGGGCCCCCCAGCAAGCTGGCCTCCAGATGGAGGTACCTGGGCTAGGAAGGAGACCCAAGTGGGAGTCTGGGCAGCCAACCTGAGGACGTCCCCCTCCCCCGACCGCACTGTGTTGGCCGTGTGGCCAGCCGGGTGAGGAGGACAGCTTCCCCTGGGGGGACCTGCTAGGGACAGCCTCTGTCACTGCCTGGGGTCGGGCCTGAGAGGTCACACTCAGGTTTCTTCTGGCCGGGAGCTGGTCTCCAGGGCCCTGGGTCTCCCTGGTGCAACCTGGTCCCCAGTGGTCCGTGGTCCCTCTGTCCCCAGACTGTGTGTCTCTGGACCCTGGCGGCCCTCTCAGCTCTCAGCTCACGCCCGCTGATGGGCTCTGCTGTCCGCGAGTGGGAGCTGCCCATCACCCCCAGGCAGATGAGTGGACGGGGATGGGAGCGATGGCCTGGCCAGGAACGAGGAGGAGGGTGTATCTAGACGCTGATGCACAGAGGGCCGGAGGCTGTGAGGGAGAGGGTTTACTCAGAACTGGGTCCCTCGGCGGTGGGCGGATTTCAGGCTGCTGGTCAAGGGGGGGTTCCTGGGCGGGCTCTGGTTCTTACTCGCTCTCCTGTCCTCAGTTGGGGCGGAGCCCTGGGGAGAAGCCTGGGGATCAAAGTTGCTTTTACTGTTTTCTGGGCAGGAAAGGCTGGAGGAGACTCTAGAAAATGTCCTGATCTGCGATCAGAAAAAGTGGGCCCCGTTCTCCCACCCAACGTTCCTTGAAATCTTCCAGGTATTCGCCAGTCAGAGTCTTTCCAGCCCACCACGTGGGTCCCTGGTCCCTTCCTGAGCGCCCCGCCTGGTGTGTGGGGGGGTGCCTGGAAGGATGGGGTGCTGGGGGGCGATGACTGACGGGTGGCCGGGCGCATGTGCAGCAAGGACGGTGTCAGTGACTGAGGGCGGCAGGCACAACAGATGGGGTCCCAGTGCTGGGCTGCAGGGCGCATCTTCAGGAGACAGGCCTCCTCCTGGAATGTCTCAGCTCACGAGACTGCCCGGGGCCTCAGGTAGGATCTGCAGAGAGACCAGGGTCTGGGGATGCCTCGATGAGAGGGTCAAGCAGTCATGGGGGTGTGGGATGTTTGGCCTCGGAGGAGAGGCCACCCCGTGTGTGGGGAGGGGGAGGTGTTTTTTTTTTTGTTTGTTTTTTTAAAGAAGATCTGTGCTGGGAGTTTCTGTTGCTTCTCTTGACTGCTCAGAGTTGGAGGGAGAAAACATGTTATGCATCCTCAAGGCCTTTATGCCAAGAAGCCCTGTTCAGAGTGTCAGGCGGGGAGCTGGCAGCTTCGTTGGGGGGGGGGGGGGGTGGCGGCAGCCTCTGGGCCAGACAGGGGAAGCCTAGCCATGCGTGGGGATGAGGAGGTCGTTCAGGCTGGCTGTTTGCAGGCTGATTGGAGGGTTCGAGGGAGAGAGGCCTGCAACACAGGTGGGGCCGGGAGGGGTAGTGAGGACCTGGCGGGAGGCGTCTGCTCTGTGCCACCGGCAGCGGGCAGAGTGGCGGAGGGGTGTGGGCGCAGCTCCCGCGCGTCAGCCATTCCTATAACAGAGTTGGGGGGGACACGGTCTCCCAGGGTCCGCCGGCTGTGTCATTGGTCCCTGGTTCCCCCCTGAGAGGCCACTTGCTTTGACTGGCAGCTGCTGGAAGAAGCCATAATTGCAGCAAGACCCATTGGACCATCGGTCACTAGCCAAGTTCAAGCCATGGTTCTGGAAATATTTTCAAAGTTTCTGAACAGGTAAGTGAAAAGGTGGTCGTTGCCTAGAGAAGGAGGTACGGGTGTCTGGGTCCACATAAGCCCAGTTAGAGTGCTAGCCGAGCCTGAGACCCGCGGGCCACCGGGTGCTTGGCCAGTTCCCGAAGCAGGGAAAAGGGTGGGCATTGGCTTTGGGTGTCTCCAGTCTGGCCTGTTCCACCTCCCGCCTGGCTCTGGAGGCAGCCCCTGTGTGACTGTGGAGACGTCCCACGGTGGCACCTTCTGACATGGCGTCTCCAGCCTCCCGTGGCTGTCAAGCTACTTCCATGGAGGGACTACAGTCAACTTTTACTTAATTTTAGTTAATTGACCTTTAAACACCACCTGGGGCTGGGGCTCCCGTACTGGACAGCAGGACTGGGAGGAAGGGGGAGCCCAGCAGGGCAGTCATGAGCATGCAAAGTCGAATTCTGTCTTTATCTAAAACTTCATGTTTTGCTCATTCTGGATATTTTGGATCGGTTTTGATTTTTTAAAATGTTTCATCAAAATATTATCTTGGGGCACCTGGGTGGCTCAGTCGGTTGAGTGTCTCACTCTTGATCTTGGCTCAGGTCATGATCTCATATTTCGTGGGATCGAGCCCCATGTTGGGCTCCGCACTGAGCCTGGAGCCTGCTTGGGATTCTCTCTCTCTCCTTCCCTCTCTCTCTCTCTGCCCCTCCCCCCCAATAAATAACTAATAAAAAATGATCTTGGTTACACCTTGGCCAGGGACCTGGAAGACTGCCTGTGTCCTCATTTCCTCTGCTTTTCACTGTCAGAGTCCTGAGCCACACACCCAGCTCTGTCCCAGGCTAAGGATTTGGGTGGGGACTCTGCCTCTTTCCCGACGGGCTGGGGCTGGGCTCAGTGTTGCAGGGTCCTTGGGCCCCTGTGATTAAGAAGCATGCCTTGGGCACAGCGCGGTGTAGACCACATCACGAGGCCCCTTTCTCTGGAGACTTCAGAAGTGGCTGTGTTCACCTGGGTCAGGCTCCATAAAGGGCGGCTGTGAGGCAGGTTACTTAAAAGAGGCCAGGGATATGGATTGTTAGGTGAAATCAGCCAGGTTTTAAATGTTTAAGAAAATGTTGCTGGGCCGCCAGTTTGATCTGTGTTCTAGGGACTCAGACTCGTGAGGGCGCCCCTTCTGTCCTGCTGTTGGGGAGCAGGGGTGTGTGCTGTCCCGGAGCCTCCCCCTACTCTGCTTTGGAGCAGCTTCAGTGGCCCAGCCCGGGCGTGGGGTGCCGGCCTCCCCTTCTTGAGAGCACCCCCAGGCCTCAGCCGACGCTCCCAGGGCTTGGAGGGCAGGGCCTCGTCTGCCTGCCTTCCCCTTCACCCGCCGGGGAGGGAGGGCTTCTCAGATACAGCACTGACGCAGCTCCAAGTCCACGGGAAAAGCCACCCCCATCCTGTTCTCAAGCATCTGCCACCAGCGGTCCTCCAGGGCATTCGGTGAAAATGTCTTTAGGAAGCATCTGGCTGCCGGGTCTGGCACGGAGCCAGCCCAAGTAAACCCCGGCTGCCTTGTCAACATCTCGGTCCCTGCAACCCACGTTTGTGGTTCTGCGAACGGGGCGGCCGTTAAAGCAGAGAAGGGACCCGGCCTGTGGGGCTGGGGCTGGTGGGCGGGGCCTGCGACTGGTGGGCGGGGACTGCGACCGGTGGGCGGGGCCTGCGGCTGGTGGGAGGGCCCTTCGGCTGGTGGGAGGGGCTGCATCTCCCGCTTCACACCGCAGGTACCAGGACAAGGCTGTCCACTTCCTGCAGCAGAACGCCACTGCCACTGCGGGGGCCTTCCCCGAGGTGCACCTGCTGGGAAACTGCTGCATCCTCAGGTGCGTGGGGGCGTGACCCGGGTGTGGGCGGGGCCGGTGGGCCCGGGCAGGCTAGGCAATGGACGATCCGGACAGGCAATGGCTGTCCTTTGTGAAAAAAGTGGGGAGAGGAGTTTTCCACTGTACCTTTTGCATTTTAAGGCACGTGGATACAACAGTCTATAAGTACAGAGAAAAAAAGAACAGTGGGATGGGATAGACAGCAACGGCAGCAGAAATGAGGGAGCGTCGGCCTCCCATCTGTCTCAGGGTGCACAGAGGCGCAGGGGTGTGGCCGGTGTGCTGCAGCTTTGGGGCTGTGGCAGGGCTCTGGGCCAGGCCCCACGGACCCCCTTTGGTTACTCCAACAGGAAAACGTGGCAGGAGCTGAGTCAGGCATGCTTTCCACCTGCAGACCTGGTGACCGCAGTACAGGGTGCCATCCACGCCATTGAGGGCCACAGCCGGGACCACCTCCTGCTTAGAGTCAGAGCCCTGTGCCAGGTGATGCCATCCCCGCCCCAGCCCTGGCGTGGGGTCTCTTATCCTAGAAAACCTAGGCAGAAGGCGCCTGCCCCTGTCTCCCTGGACTTCTGCCCAGCCCAGCAGAGCCTTTGCTGGGGAGGGACATGGCAGCAATGACAGAATGGGCTAGAGATGTTCCTGGTCAGGCCCCCTCCCCCCCCACCGCCTTCCCCAGCTTGCCTTCTCTGTCTGCAGCAGAGGGGCAGGGCCAGCTTCCTGTCTGACCTGAGGTAGGGGTCCTGTCCGATGAGTGGGCTTAGCTTAGCCTCCCTGCCACTTTATGAGGCCTGGCCCCCTCCTCATGGAGGGTACCTCCCTCTGTCCCCTCTGGCCAGACCTGCCTCTTCTTTTCTCCACCTGTGTGATTGCTCTCCTGCCAGGCCAGTTGAGGCCTGACATTGGCTCCCCTCTCCCCACCCTGGCTCTGACCGGGCTGCATTCCCAGGCAGGTGAAGTCCCTTCACTGTGTCCCAGAGCCTCTGTGCCTGCCCGGCTTTGTCTCCCCCTGAGCTGTGGCTGCCACACCAGAGGATGAGGTCCCTGAGGATGCCCAGAGGCTGACCCTGGAGCCGAAGCCCTGAGAGGGCGAGGTGGCCTCCTAGGATGCGGAAACCACAGGAGGGAATTTTCCATTCAGATTAGGGGTTCAGGGCCCTGTCCTCATGGGGGCCTCCTGGGTGGAAGATGGGAGGTACTGGTGGTCGGTCTCCACTCCTGCAGTTCTAGCCAGTGGTTCATTTTCCCCCCTGGGGACCGGCTCCTGAGACAACTGCCATTGGATTTTCTGCAGAGTTGAGCACCTGGCAAGCCCTGGGGAGGTCTGGTCCTCCCAGGGTGACCAGCAGCCTGTCCTTGCCTCTCCCTGGGCTGTGGCAGACATGGCTTCAGTCCCAGCATTCCGTTCTGCTCTGGCCCGATTGGAGCCCCGGGGTCTTTCTCCACACAGAGCTCCAGGCAGGCAGACCTCATGGATTGGACGTTGGCACCGTCTTTTACAGATGGTGCCGATGAGGCTGCGTCGTGCAGACGGGGCGCCGGAGGGCTGGGGTGTAGCGGGGACGGGACTTGCTCAGGTACCCTGGTAACACCGAGGAGGCTGGCTTTGCCCCTCTGCCCATCCTCTGTGGCGTCCACTGAGAACTGAGCAGGCCCCAGTCCTGTGTCTTGGGAGTCTGATCTGGAGGGAAAGCATCATCGAGGTCTGGTGCCAGGCCAGTCCTGTGGGGACAAAGGGGAGAGACCCGGGGGGACTCAGGAGGGCTCCAGGGAAGAGCTCGGGTCAGGGGCTGCAGTCTGAATCTGGGGTGCTCTCAGAGATCGGCAGGAGGAGGGTAGACAGAGCTTTGGGACAGACAGTGGGTGAGCTTCTGGCCCAGGACTGTGCCCTCAGTGGGGCGAGGCGGGGGCCCAGAGGCTGGAGGAGACCGGCAAGGGTGGGAGGGAGCACGGCCGGCCTGGGCACCACGGGCCCCCGTGACACCCGACCCTCCTGTTCTCAGAATCTGCTGAAGGGCCACTTCGGGAGGAAGGAGAGGGATCTGGTCAATGCTCTGCAGTCCCTGTGGCAGGGCCTGGAGGGCTGTCCCAGCCTGCACTCCACTCCCGTGTATGAGGTAGGAGGCCGATTCGGGGGGACTGACTTGCTGGCGGTCACCCTGAGGAGCTGAAGCAGGCACCCCTGGAACCTGGCGGTTAGGGGTTCGATGTGGCTGGTGGTGGGGACAGGCCCTCCACAGACCCGCGCTGGAGGAGTTTGAGTAGCATCCGCCTCCCCCCGCCCCCATCCCCGAGGGTGCACCGCTAAGGCCAGCCAGACCGTGTCCTGGGACAGCTTTCACTCGGGCCTCTCCATCTTGTCTTGTGGAGAGCAGAGCCTCATGCAAAGTTTGCACGTGGTGGTCTTTGGGGAGTACGTCCAGGCCCTGGCCACCCACCTCAGGATGCTGGCGCCCAGGAAGTGGGGGAGCCTGAGGACTCAGGTGGAGATGGACATCTGGAAGTTGGACAACATCTTCAGGAAGCACGGGGTGAGCCGTGGGCCCCTCGGGGAGGCCGGGTGCTGGGCGGGGGTCGCTTTGTCCTCCCTTTCCGGTTCTCGTCTCTCCCGGCCCCCTGCCTGGGCCGGGTGTGCTGCCCTCGCCCAAACCACACTCAGACCTGCCGGCACTGGGCCTCGAATCCCGCACACAAGGCTGGGGCCACCTGCTTCCACGGCGACACCGTGAGATAGGGTTGGGATGTCTCAAGCTGGGGGGAGGCAAGCCCTCCCAGGACAGGTGTGGTGAGCTCAGGAGGTAACTCTGGCGGGACCAGGCAGCTCTGACCAGCAGCGCCCACCCTGGGGCCTGAGGGGTGGACCTGGGTTCTGGGCCTGCAGGTGGGTAAGGGGAATGGGTCCTCCGGAGAGACGGGAAGCCGGGAACACAGGGCCCGTGCTCACGTACCAGCTGCTCCCGGCAGGGTCCCGGCTTGGCCATCCCAGAGGAACCCATCCTGGGGATCTTCCAGCTCAGCGAGAACAAGGGCAGGGAGACTGTGGATGATTGGCTGGCCTCCTTCAGGGACAGATTCCCAGGTTATCTGAGGTACGAAGGAGAATAAGGGGCTGGGGAGGGGGTCGGTAGAGAGGGGGACGGGTGAGCCTGCGGAGGTGGGGTGCTGCCAGGGGCCCCAGTGGGGGCAAGGCCGCACCAAAGCATGGGCCCCTGGGTATGGAGGGTCAGTAGCTGCCAGAGACTGAGAACCCTAAGCTGGAGTCTCACAGCTCATTGACCCCTATTCCCAGAGAGGGAAACTGAGGCCTGAGAGCAAGGGTCTGGGCAAGGACTTGCCCAGAGTCCCCAGCAAAACATGGCAGGCAGTGCAGGACCATCACTCACCTGGGGTCTTAAGGGAGGCTGGTCTCCCTGCCACCCTCAGAGTGCTCCCATCCTGACCCATTCCTAGAGTTCCCAGGGCTCCCTGGTAGGTCACCTAGGGGTCCCCGGAGGGAAGGGCGGGTGGAGACTTGGGGAATGTGCTAGTGTCCCAGCCGCCCTGGAAGATACTGCTCTAGACTTCATTGGTGGGCACTCCTGGGTACGCGGACCCCGTGGTCACAGGTACACAGACCCAGAGGCTCACAGGTGCACAGAAGCTCTCTCCTCACTCCCTAGCATGCAGGACCAGCCATGCAGCTCTGTGGACTCGGAGGTTGAGGTCAAGGGAAGATCCTGCTGCTGCTGCTGATCCCCCAGCTCTGCACCAGGTGACCGAGGGTGCAAGTCTCCAGAGCATCCCTCCAGGGGAGGCGATAGGGCAGGGTCCAGCCCTGGGCAGGGTGGCCAGGGCCGTGGCTCTGGAGATGTGGAGGGAACCAGGTCAAAGGGCACAGCCGGATCAAGGCCCAGTTGCCGTAGCAGACGTGGCATGGCCAGCCTGGGTCCCGCACCTTGTGCTCTCGAGCACAGTTCTCAAACGTCTTGATCTCAGGACCCCTTTACTCTGAACAGTCACTGAACTTAAGTGCTGTAGCTTACGTGGTTAAATCTAAGAGTTACCATATTAGAAATTAAAGCCAATAAATATTTAGTAATTCATCTACAATATTGGTTAAAATAGTAATTCACCAAAATGGAAAATTAGTATTTATTAAATCACTAGAAACAAAGTAAATGACAATATATTATTTATATGTGAATATATAGATTTGAAAATAAATTAACATTTATATAGAATAACACTAATTTAGGTATATGAATTTATTTAAAAAAATAAACCCATAACATGTTAACATTATGGCAAATAATGATTTTTAAATGGAGAAATTAAGTATTTTCTGCAATAATAACAACAAACTTAACAATATGGGTGTCATTGTTTTATATTTTTGCAAAATCTTTGTCTGGCTTACTAGGAGACAGGTAGATCCTCATTTATTGGCTGCTGTGTTCAATGTGTTGTGACATGTTTTGGCTGGAGTATATAAGGAAGGTCCAGCCTCTCATAGACCAGTTACTATTGGGGAAAGAGAGGGTATTTTAATGCCTCTTTTAGGAAATTATGGCCAGTCTGCTTTGATATCACACCTTTCCTGGACAGGTGGTAGTTTATTAAAGATTAGGACGTATATTCTGAAACCAGCTTGATGAATTTTATGAAATTTGCATGCTCTGTTGTAGTAAAACCCCTCGGTCTACTTTGCACTTTGAAATGGCTCTTCTACCCATATGTGATTTTGTAGCATAGAGTGTTTGTCACCTGGCAAACACAGGTTCACACAGTGATGTGGATCTAG
This sequence comes from Panthera onca, assembly GCF_046562875.1. Lineage (NCBI taxonomy): Eukaryota > Metazoa > Chordata > Mammalia > Carnivora > Felidae > Panthera > Panthera onca. The sequence goes on along the minus strand of NC_138344.1, from coordinate 144,181,158 downwards.
ATGTCAGCATGTTTTATCAGACCTTGTCCATAAAGCACCTTTGTTAACATAGCTATCAGTTTCATCAGGAAAGTCTATAGCTGTTGGGAATCCCAGGCTCACAGTGGAAGACACAAGTTTTCCAAAATCCCAATTTTTGCTCGAGAGCTCAAAATTTTATCATTGGCGACAAACACCATCAGTTGTTTACCTTGAAGTGGCCAGCTCACATCATTCATTTCCAAGAACATGCCATCAACAACTGAACAGTCTGTCCATGGGTCATTCTTTCAAGTAAAAGTGGTGTTCCATGAAACAAGTGGCTAGTTCAGCTTGTAACTCAAATGTCAATTGCACAAGTGCTTTTCCTCAGGGTGGCCATTGTCTTTCACTGTGCAATACAAGGGCCAGGTATGAACTGTGTATTTCTTCATGTGGGATCTTAAAAATTTATGCATCACAAATTTTGTGTAAGTCACAAATTGAGATTTAACAAGAGTAAGTATTTTTACTCTTTTATCAGCACTTTTTAAAGTGAAACTGGATTTTTTTTTTTCCTGTGGGTACATGGTAGTGAAGGACACTAGTAGAAGTTGGTGCCACTGCTTTGGTGTGGGCCAAGGTTCTAGCAACTTTATCCGCCATGGCTTTTGGGCCATTGGTGTAAATGTCCACTCAGCGAAAGGGGCATATGAAAAGTTTTGACCTCACAGGTCACCTGTAGGATCTCAGGTCCCTGGGATTCCACTGAATATATTTTGAGAACCACTGATCTAGCTGCACTGGGCTCTTCTCCTGCCCATGTGCCTGCTGTTGGTTGACTCACATGAAATTGTTGATATTTGGTCAGATTGTCTCTACATCTTTGTATGTTCTGTTCCACGTACCTGGAGTGTCCTTCCCATCTGTCGAAATTCTTCTCCTTTCAGGCCGCCAAGTCTGTTGCTCATTTTCTTTCCCAAGATGCACATCACAGTCTTCCTCTGGCCAAGAGCTGTCTTGTCTGTTCATTGGCAAGTGGCTTGATGGCAGAGGACCAACCACATTTGTCTTTGTCCCCCCAGGGTCTGGCAGAACCCTGACTGCCCTGAACAGAGGTGGAGGTGAGCAGTAGCTTCAGGGAACCTCGGGCTGTGGAAGTTGTGTGACTCCAGCAGCTACCTAAGGCAAAGGATCTGAGTGCCCCTGATCCCAGTGCCCACCCAGTGGCCACTTCATAAATGATAGCCTGATATTCGGGAGGAAGCCAATCCTTCCGAAGTCTGGACTCTTCTATCAGAAGGAATGCCTGGGGCATTTACCCTGGAACCCAGCCACCAAGCTAGAAGGCAGGCCAGGCCTTGTGGGAGGCCACGTGCAGGTGTCCCAGCCAGCGACTCTACTGAGGACCCAGCCAGGGCTATGGACGTGAACCCCAGATGTTTGAGTGAGGAGAGCTTCAAGATTCCTGCAGCCCCAGCTGCCGTCTGATGTATTATCAGAATTAACTTGTGTCTGCACACCTGGACACCTGCCTGGTGTGGAGACCCCCACACCTGGTGTCAGAAGAGCAGTCGCAGGAAATGTCTTGGGTGGATGTTCAGGTACCGCTGCCTCCGGGCTACGTGAATAAATCGCAGCCGACGGGCCTCTGGTTAACTCTAGAGTTGGAAGCAGTCATTTCTCTTTTTCCTTTTTTTTGTCCTCCTTGTCCTCATTCTCCTTTCTGGAAAATTAAAGAGTAGCTCCTGTACATCTGTGTTTGTGGTCTGTGACCTCGACCTTGCATAGGAATTTAAACACCTTGTTTAGCGGATCCCCTGGGCTCAGATAGGTAGTATTTTTATATATATTGTAAAAGAAATGTGCAGTTTGGGTCTGTAGTTCCTTGTTTTAAATTTTATTTATTTATTTTGAGAGAGAGAGAGAGCACGCACAAACAGGGGAGGGGTAGAGAGAGAGAGAGAGAGGGAGAGAGAGAATCCCAAGCAGGCTCCATGCTGTCAGCAGGGAGCGCGATGTGGGGCTCAAACCCATGAACCCTGAGATCATGATCTGTGGTGAAACCAAGAGTCGGATGCTTAAGCGACTGAGCCACCCAGGCGCCCCTGGGTCTGTATCTCCTTTTTGTCTCTAGAGATGTTGAAGAGTTTTCAATTAAAATTTCCCGGTGGAAGGGTCTTTTCATTTTTAAGACCTGGTTTCGTTGCATGATACCGTAGAGTGCTGCCTATATGATTTCTATTTCTTGGGACTTATTCAGCCTGTAGCTCTGATCATCCCCGTCCTCGACCCCAGCAGGCCTTGTCCACAGGCCACAGCCTGGCCCCTCCCTGGGACGCTGCTCAGGTCAGTGTCCTTGCCCCAGGAGGACCCTCAGCTTGGTGGGGAGGCCCAAACAATCAGGAACATAGCCACCTCCCACTGCCTTTTTTCCAACCCTGGCCCATCCCGAGTCCTTTGAGTTCTCAGAGCCCCCCGCTCAGGTCCCGCAGGTCAAGGTGAGCCTGGGGAAGGGGGCTGTCCCTTCATGAGCTGGGGTGGGAAGTCTTTCTTCCTTTCTTTTGTCTCCTGGTCTCTAGACCAGCAGGATTTTGTGGTTGTGCAGAGTCCAAAACTGTGCACAGTTTTCGGCCTGGAGTCCAAAAGGAGGAGGACCTCACGTTCCTTGCGTCTGAAGAAAGAACTGGCTTGTTCATCCCTCGTCCTCTCTGTCCTCCGGCCCTCCTGCCCAGTGCTGCCACCTGCTGAAGACAATGGCCAGGCCGCCTCCTTCCTGATCTTCCACTGCTGTGGGTCTCGGTCCCTCTTCTTCCTCTCTCCACCCGGAGAGCCCTCTTTTCTCTGACTCGGGCCCAGAACTGTGTCCCTGGGGTTGTTTCTGAGCGGGCAGGGCAGGACCATGGCTGGGAAGGATCGGGAAGCCCTGACATGCTTGGCCTAGGAAGCAGAGCCCCGGGGACAGCCAACGGACCAGCCACACTTTCCACCCCTTTGGACCCAGGGCTGGACCACGGGGAGAGGGTGCTGGGCACTGTGCCAATCACATTACGTAAGCAAGTAGTCTAAGAACAAAACAGAATAAAAAGTTGAAGCCATACGTGTTACTTGAAACTGGCCCAGACCGGTGCTGGGTAGCAGCAAACACTGATCGTCTCCTAAGAACACTGTCTTCATTCTGGCTGGGTGTCAAAGTACTCCGACAGAGGTGGGGAGGGGCAGATGGGGGTGGGGGAGAGAGAGAGAGACAGAGAGAGAGAGAGAGAGAGAGAGAGAGAGAGAGAATCTTAAGCAGGCTCCACACTCAGAGCAGAGCCTGATGTGGGGCTAGAACCCACGACCCAGGGGTTCATGACCTGAGCCGAAATCAAGAGTCGAACCCTTAACTGACTGAGCTCCCCCAGGGACCCCTACAAGGAGTTTTGGGAGGACAATGAACTCCATGCAAAAATCAGCAAGCACATGGGCGAGACCCAGCAGGAACAGGGGACAGCGGGCGGGCTGGCAAAGACCTGTGGAGTGCAGACTAATCGTGCCGGAAGAAATAAATACAAGCTTGGAAATATCTATAGGGCAAATGCTGACTCCCCCTCACTGGGGATTCTTTGTGGCCTTAGGGAGGCTCCTTCGGGACCTCTTGGGGAGCAGAGTCACCGGTGTCACAAGAAAACCCTGTCCTAACGTTTCCCCTTTCCTGAGCCTTCCGCATGTTGCAGAGGAAGTTCATAGCTGTCTGCCTCATGTACAGCAGGACTCTGATGCAGCCTCCAGAAATGCATTAGGACCAGTCTCAGGTGCCCTTGCCAGGACGCTGGTCACACGGTCACAAGGGGATGCTCCTATGTCAGCGGAGGCCCCATACCCACTCTACGCTTTGCCCCAGCCCTTGGTCCCAGCGCGCGGGTCCAGTCCTACCTGACTTTGCCCAGTCCCTGCGGACACACGTTTGCCAGACACTGCAATTCCTTCCTCGGATAAGCTAGTCCCCTCGAGTCAAGACCGACGATCCCGCTTTGTCCCTACCCTGGTTGTTGGTCTGAAGGCATGCGGGTTGGAGAGAATGGGTGTGATCTTCTGAGACCGCTGCCGGAGGCAGGGGCTTGTATCTGCCAGTGGCAGGGTTCAAGTTCTCAGAGCCACCCCCCAGACATCCCCGTGCCAGATCCCAGGTGCCCCGATGTGGGCCCGGACGTGGACGTCAAGACAACGCATCTTCCTCGTGCTTCCGTGGCAGAACACACGGCCCGGAGCTCTCGGCCCAGTCCGCTGCGGCCAGAGGGAAGAAATGTTTAAGGCAATGCTGCCACCAAGATGTTAAGACCTCCGGCGCCACCTCTGTGTTCACCCCCTTCGCGGACGTTCCCCTCGGGCCAGCCGAGTCCACCCCCAGCTGTGGGGGCATCACCCCTGCATCGCGGCAGCTTGAGCCTCAGCTGGCCGGTCTCTGCTTCACCACCTGAGGGCCTTCTCAGGTGCCACGGAACGTGCTTGCTCCACGGCCACGGCACCCTGGAAGTGCCCAGGCTTTTACAGTCACTCCCAAGGCTTCCCTCAACAAATAGGCAAGGAGAGTCTGGTGGCAAGCAGCCTAGTTTCTCTGGAACATTCCACATTGTACTTCCCAGGGTTCCCAATGGGATGAGCCCTAATTGCCAATGAGTGGGAACCCACTCACCGGTATACTTTGAACGGATGCTGGAGGTCAGCCTAGGATCTGATTTTAAGGGCGGCAGAGCTGAAAATGCGACAGGTCTCTTACACCAAGGATGGGGCTCTGACAGGAACAGAATGACCTGTAGACACAGATGGAGATGTTTGGAAGGATGGGCCTGAGAATCATCAACCCCAGATTCCTGTGAGCCTGCCGCAGAATCAAGGGGGCCACCCCTGTCCCCGACAGTCTACGGAGCCTTCACCTGAGGCTGGTAACTTGCAAGGCGTCGCTGGGTCTCTAGGTCCGTTGAGGCCCTGCCTTGTTACGTCCCAGCTGATAAACAGGATTGAATAGAGCCCAGCAGGAAATACAGTCCCTGCTCTGGACTGGGGGGCTGGGAACTGCTTCCTTGCCAAATGGTTGAGGCACCCGGTTGAAAGCCAAGCCGCTGGCTGACTGCAGAAGGGGCCTGCGGATGCAGCTTGAAACCACCAGGGCAGCGTGAGGTGGGGACTGCCGTGAGCCAGGTAGAAATGAGCGAGAGGGGATTTGTCTATTTGTCCTTGTGGCTCAGTTTTCCTTCAAGTATGTTGAAGCTCTTACAGATGCATAAAACGCATCTGTTATGTTATGTTCTCTTGATTAATAGACCTCTGCTCTTTTTATCTCTGATAATAGTCCTTTTTCTGACATCTATTTTATCTGATGTTTTAAGAGCCATATGGCTTTCCTTTGGTTTGACATGGCGTATCATTTTCCATCCTATTGCTTTCACTATATTATCTTCATATTTAAAGTGGGCTTCTTATAGATAGCATAGAGTTGTTGTTTTTTTAACCAAATCTGATGATTTCTGCCATTTCACCAGGGAGTTTAGACCATTTGTGTTTCTGTGATCATGTCCTTATCGCCTCTTTCATCTGTGTCATTATTGGTCTGTTTTAACTGGTTGCTTCCTCTTATCCTTATGGGTTCTTTTTTCCTATTTGTTGAATGCCTGATACTGGGAAATCAGATGACAGGAAGCTTATCTTTTTGGTGCTGGTTATTTTTATATTCTGTAAATTTTCTTGATTGTTGTTCTGGGAGGCAGTTAACTTACCTGGAAACAGTGAGATCAGTTGGGGACTTGCGTTTAAGTTAAGGACCCAAGCAGCATTTAGTCCAGGGTGAATTTTCCCTGCCCCTGTGCATCTACGCCAAGTCAGGGAAACAGAATGTGTGCACCTGTTCACCAAAGCCGGGGCCAGGGACGTCCCCAGCAGCACCCTCAACCTCACGGCCATCAACAGTAGATTGGACAAGAAGTCTGCTAGACCCAAACAAGGGCATATGGTTCAGCAAAGGGAATGGATGGACGACAGCTGTGCACAGCCCCCTGCGGAATCCTGCCAGCTGAACTCTGAAAGATGCCAGACACGAAAAATCCGTGTTGGGATCCCTGCGGATGATGGCCGAGACAGGTGACACTCATTCTGGTGTTAGAGGACATCACGGAGCTTACCCACAGGGAGGACAGGAGAGGGATTACCCAGTGGGCTTCTCGGGGGGCTGACACATAAGTGCTCGCTCTGTGCACTTACAGTCTGTACATATTTCTTCAACTACGTTACACTTCACTTTCAAAATTTGACTCACACAGTTTTACGGAACGGCTCCATGTAGAAATTGCCCCATCCCCAGATGCTGTCCCCGGATGTTGTCAGGGCCTAGACCACAGCCACGCCATCCAGCTTTGACCTTGTGACCTATGGCACAGCTGAGAGGGAGTGAGGCCCTGACGGTGAGATGCACTCACGAGATGTGCTCGTGGCTGCCATCGAGGGAAATAACAGCAAAGCCAGGCTGGCACCGGCTTCTCTTTCTAAACACCCCCCCGGCCCCCGCTTTCCCTCCCTGGGGTCAGCTGCCCCCTCAGCACCTAACAACCTACCCAGCACGGCTTCCTGAGCAAAGCTCTGGCAAACAAGGTGGCCATCATCCTGGGTCTACACTGCGAGTTGTCGCTTAGCAATTCTCTTCCACGACACCTGTTTGTCTCTTCCTGGGACAGCCAACGAGCAAAAGAACAGAGAGACATGGGGCATCCTCTCAGCATTTAGGAAACAAAGATCAGGGATGACCTGTCAGAGTTACGGCAACGGGCAGCTGCGAAGGACCCAGCAGAGCCACCTTTCTGGGCCCCATGTGACCATCTACGGAAAGCAGGGTGACTCCAGCCAGGAACTTGGTGAGGGAAGTAATTAGTAGCAGGAGGCTCGGGGACCGGGGGAGACACAAAATGGTGATTTCAAACTGCTAAAAAGCAAAAAACTCATTGGAAACCACTAGATGTAGAATTTGTTAAACAACGTAGGGGGACTCACCATCCGACTCGGAGCTGGTCCCCTGGCTGGGAGGGCACGTGGGTGGGCGACAGGGTCTCCAGGCAATTCCGATGCCCCGAAGCTCCAGTCACGCCCAAAGCTGGAAGAGGTTTCTGAGGGGGAACGATCTGCAGCCATGCCGAACACCATGTCACTCACGAATGTCACTTCATTTCTCAAACACACCTGGACGCAGAGACACCAATAGGAGTGAGGGAGACCTGGGGTTAAGGATCTGCTGTCTCGGGAGGAAGGAGGGATTCCGGCGGTCCTTGTGAGACATCTCTACTGGACTGCATGATAGAGAAGGATTTGGCACGACAGAGCCTGGGTCACAAGCCTCACCCTGAGGGTGTGGAGCCTCAACGACCCTCAGGCTGTGACCCAGAGCCATGGGCGCCCGCACCACGGGGGGCTTGTACACGAGGCACCACATGGGTCCTGCTGGAGAGCACAGAACACTTGGAGGGCAAGGACAGAGCCCTCCCTGGAAGGATCTTAAGGTCCGCAGAGGCAGGAAGGGGCAGGAGCTGGAGGGCAGGTCAGAGGGAGCCCGCCACCCAGCCTGAGTCTGGGAGAGGGGAGGGAGGCAGCTGCAGGCAGACAGCTGGTCAGCAGGGCCCCTGGCACAAAGCCACCGAGGTCCCGGTCAGGCTGGCAAGGGGCTGGAGGGAGGCACCTGCTGCGGCCTGTCCCAGCATGGTACCTGTGGCACCTGTGAAGGTAGGTGGGGGCCACCTGCTCCTTGCACCGGGCCTGACACAGAGGGCCCTGGTGTCCGAGTCCAGCCACCTCCCCAAGGCCGGCTTCCATGGGCCTCACAGCTGCACTCCCTCACTGGGGGTGAGCCCCATCCCCGTCGGGGCCCAATCCTGGCCCGGGGAGGGAGAGGTAAGGAGCTCAGTGTGGGGGCTCAGGGCTCCCTGACCCGGCGGGCCCAGCTCTGGTCTGTCCCAGGAGTCTCCTCCTGGGGTGTCTTCACTTCCATTTCTAGAAGCCTGGGCTTCAGCTTCCAGAGCATGGTGTCTGGGCCCCATCCCCACCCGGAGAGCTGGGGGAGCCCTTGCCAAGTGTGATGCCCTCCGCCAGCTCCATTTCTGACTCTCCCTGTGCGTCCCATGGGTCTCCGTCCTTGTCCTGGAGAAAAGCCACGATGCAGCTCAGGTGGGAAGTCCCCTGAGCCTGGCCCTGCTCTCTCCCGTCCCTGGGCCCCCCACCCCAGGCGCGTGGACCAGGCCCAGCCGGAGGGCAGAGCGGGGTACTGAGCGAGCTCAGGAGCTGACTCCCTATCTGGCAGGGCCTGGCACTGGGCGCGCTGCAGCACAGGCAGCGGGGGAAGGCGGCTGACCTAAGGGCAGGATGTGCCCCTGGCTAGGAGGGAAAGTACCCACTGGCTCGTGGGCAGGCTCCCTGACATCTTAGATGCCCCCCACTTGCTGTGGGGGCTGGGGAGGGCCTGGTGGGTTTGACCTAGAACCTACTGTGAATTTCATGTCTCTGTGTTCTGCAACCGGGTCAACGGGTGAGTTGAGCCGACTTTCCAGGGCCGGTCCTTTCTGTCACCGTGCAGGTGCCCTTGCTGGGGTGCACTTCCGGTGTTGGTGCTGGGGCATGCCCCCCACCGCTGCTTGCCCTTCCTTCTGCTGGGACCCTGCGGACCTCCGGACCCCCATGCTGGCCACACATTACAATCGCCTGGGCAGCTCTGGAAGAACAGCTTCTGTCTGCTTTGGCCTGAGCCAATGAATTGGGGATTTCTGTGGTTGAGAAATTCCAGGTCCTCCAATGAAGGTCTCGAGGGGTCCGGGCCCAGGAGTCCTGCTTTACTCCTGTGGGCAGTGGGGGGACCCTGGGGGGCTGTTCCCGGGCGGTGTGTGCTCCTCCTCTTCCCCTTCCCCCAGGTCCAAGGTGCCAACAGTCCCTTCTGGGTCACACCCACAGCTGCCCGGTTCTCTCCGCTTACTTTCCTGAGCCTGAACGGGTGGCATTGGGACTGGGTCGTTTCCTGCTTGACCCCTGTGTTTTGGGGTTCGGCTATAATGTCTGGGACAGTGTGTGTTCCTGTACACGGGCTGTGTTCATTCGCCGGGGGTTTGGCCCTGCAAGGGCCCTGCCTCTGTCATCACGGCCAGGCTGGTCACTGGCTGGGCTGGAGCCGTGCCCTCCCATCTGGGGATTCCTCCTGCCTCTCGGTCTCTGGCACTTTGGCAAGGATGTCCACTGGTCTCGGGGGCTCTTGTCTGCAGCCTCTGTGTGGTCGCTGCTGGTCCTGCCTCCGAATGCTGTCCTCACTTGTCCCTACCCTCCTCTTGTCTGCTCCCCACCCCTCCCGGCCTCTGCTCCGGGGCACCCGTCAAGATTCCTCACCCCGATGTCTGCCCTGAGACTCTGTGCTCCATGCCTGGGATCCTCGATGCTTCTATCCTGGACACACCCTCCAGAAACCAGTCCTGTAAGGTGTCTCACCCTATGGGGACTCTAAAGAGGGTCCCATGAATCCAGTCACCTGGTGGACCCCAGTCCCAGGCCAGCACCTGCCCACTTACGCCCACCCCCAACCTGGTCCCTGCTGGCTGTGGGCACCTCTCTGTCCTGGGGACAGGATGGCTGTGACTAGGCGGGCCCAGGTGGCAGGGGGCTCTGAGGGTGGGGGCTCCAAGCTGCAATGGCAGCGTGGTTCTCAGGGGGCTCCTTTGAGCTATGAGGTCTCCCCACCCTTCCTTGCCATGTCTTGTGTGGCTCCTGCCCCTTCCTCGTGTCTGTGACCCTCAGCAACCACCTGCCCCTCTCTGAGCCTCAGTTTCCTCATGTGAAGTCACGGGGTGGGCTCTCCTCTCCCAGGAGTAGCTGCAGGATCCCCCATGGTGGGGTCAGACCAGGGCCAGGCTCTGCCTCCCCTTGCTGACCTGCCTGTGCCCTGGTGCCTGTGGCTCACCCACCCCTGCTCCATGACCTGTCCCATGTCCTCTCTGCGGGGTAGGGTTTTACTCTGTGACACTCCCCTCAAGCTTGAAGAGGCCTCCACCCTCCCTGAGGAGGGTCTCCAGCCCTCTCCACCCTGACTGCTCCGGGAAGAAACACAAGCAGCACCTACTGGGCCAGGACCATCCAGGGCTCTCGGCCTGTAGTTCACTGAAGGCAGCAATCCTAGGTCCTGTGTCCCAGGGGCCCGTGGGGCTGAGCCGTCCCCCACCCCTGCGTCCTGCGGAAGCCCCAGCCTCGCCTTCCCTTCCTGTAGGGCCCAGCCTGTCCCTTCCTCCCAAAACTTTGGGTACTTGGCCTCTAATGGCTACTCCAAGCACTCACCTGAGCCTCTCCTGCCTCTCTGGAGGCCCCAGACCCTCCTTCCAGGGCTTCTGGATCCTTCAGGCGAGTCTAAGGTAGGGGTTGTAGGTTCTGACTGGTGGGGTGGTGGTGAGGCATAGTGGGGCTGACCTGGGGGTAGGTGGTATGGTTTCCCTACCTCAGTGACTTGCTCAGTCCCTGGGGTACCCCTGACTCTGGCAACTGAGACCTGACCTTGGGGCCTGATCTATGCATCTCCTGCCAGGTGCTGGGGACAAGAGGGTGTGGGGATGACCGTGACCCCTCCAGAGTCTGGAGACCTAGGGTTCCACCTAGAATCTTCTGGGGAGTATCCTGGGGTCCAGCCTTTGAACACCTTTGCCCAGGCCTGGCCTGTGAGGAGGAGTGAGAGACCAGAGCCGTGCCCCGCTGAGGGCCCAGGTGCTTTCATGGAGGCAGGACTGGGGTCCAGCCACCATGACGGATGACTACGGGGCCCCACGAAGCATTCAGACATGGGTCCCGGAGGTTGTGGACCACCCCAGGGGAGGACTCCCTTCACATAGGGAGGAGAATGGGTTGGTGATAGAGCTCGCCCAGCAGGTCCACTCAGGCTCCACCCAAGGACCGCATGGCCCATCCTGACCCGAGATGGGAACACCGAGGCCCAGATGGGGACACTGGTGTCCTGTCTGTCCCATCCTGGGACATTGCTGCCACCTCAGTTCCCCACCTCCACCACATCCACCCTGGACCTGCTTTTCTTGGGTTTTTGGGGGGCTCAGAAGGAACACCTGCTATGCCAACACTGGACGGCCTCCCCCCTCCCTGCTGGCCCACAGACTGAGTCCGGGGGCACAGAAGCCACTTGCCTGGACCCAGGCAGGCTTGGCCTGGGAGACTCGGGCAGTGACCTGGCCTGTCCCCCTTTCTCACTCTCGTGCTGGGGAGTCCCCGTTGGGCTGGGAGTTTGGTCTAAACATACTGTGGGGGTGGCTCCTGGCCCAAGAATGGGACCTGGGCCTGTAGAGGGAAGGTGGCTCCCGAGACCTGGGTGCTGGTCACTGTCCCAGCTGGCCACCACCACCTCAGGGCTGTTTGCTCCCCCCTCCCCAACCCCTCTCCCCCACCACCTTTGGGGCCCTGCCCTAGTTCAGGCCTCGCCTCTCGCCTGTCCATTCCTGGTTCTCCCTGACTGCCCACCCACGTGGCCTGGTGTCCTGGCCAGCCCGTGGCCCCTCTCTTCAGAGCAAAGCAGCTCTGCGGGTCCCGGAACCTGCCCGTGGCTCCTTCCCTCTTGGACGCGTCCCTGCCACTCTGGCTGCCTCGGCCCCTCAGGCCTGGCTGTGATGACACCACCTCCTCCAGGAAGCCCTCGGCTTTGCCTCTCCCTCCCACCCGCACTGGCCTCTCGACGCCTGGACAAGCACCCCCACAGCCTCCCCTGTTCCTGGTGCTCAGCACGTGTGCCTCTTGCTGGGCCATTTTGGGTCCCTCCCCGGTGGGGTGCTGCTCCTTCCTGTGTGCAGGGCTCTGAGGCTGCGGCCCCGGCGGCCCCACCCTTCCCTGCAGAAGCCACATCAGGGCAGGCAGGGGTGTGGCAGCAGTTGGGGCTCTTCGCCCCAGACTTGCCTAGTGCACACCCCAGTGGGCAGTGGTGCTGACACCCGGGGGCTCAGCACCAGGCCCACCCCACCCCACCCCCCAGCTCTCAGCACCTTCCGAACCCCGCCTGGAGTACACCCTTCCTGGCTGCACGGACGCCAGGGGCCCGCTGCAGAGTGCTGGCTGGGCCAAGCCGGGGTAGGGGGGTGGGGCAGACGAGACCCCCAGGGGCCTCCTGAACAGAGACCCCAGCCCTGAGGGCCTGGGGCCAGGTGCTGGGAGGCCATCTGGGGGAGGGGAGTGGGGCTGAGGTCCTCCACGTGGCCCCGGGTCCACGTGACACTTGCCTGCTCCGAGAGCCTTGCTGTGGCTCGGGAGCCTCGCCGTCAGGAACACACGTGCTCCGTCTAGTCCAGAGACACCCTGCGCGGCGCCCAGACCGTCACCTCGCTGGGACCCAGTGCCTGCTCCAGTTGCCAGGATCCTGTCACCTCTCTTCCTTCACGTCCCATCGGTGGTGTAACTGCTCCCACTGGTGGAAACTCTAAGAAAACCCCTCAGGACGGCTTCCTGCACCGGCTGCGCCTTCTGTCCTTCCCGCGAGGGTCGTCCTCGTTGGCCTACGCACGTTCCTCCTGGACCTCCCACGGCCCCTTGTTTCTGTGGGGTCGGTGCTGATGCCCCCTCTCTCATGCCTCCTTTTCTAATTTGAGTCCGTTTTTCTGAGTCCATCCAGTCAAACGTCTGTCAAGTCTGCTGCTCTTTTTTTTTTTTTTAACGTTTTATTTATTTTTGAGACAGAGAGAGACAGAGCATGAACGGGGGAGGGGCAGAGAGAGAGGGAGACAGAATCGGAAGTAGGCTCCAGGCTCTGAGCCATCAGCCCAGAGCCCGACGCGGGGCTCGAACCCACGGACCGTGAGATCGTGACCTGAGCTGAAGTCGGACGCTTAACCGACTGAGCCACCCAGGCGCCCCAAGTCTGCTGCTCTTTGAAGGAGCCAACTGTAGGTTCCACTTCCCGGTTTTCCCCTATTTTTCCATCCTCCGTGTGTACCTCCTCCCTTCTCCTGACCCTGAACCTGGGCTGTACTTCTCACTCCTGAGGTCAGGTCCCCTGGCGACCTGGCTCCCCTGTTTTCACGCGGTGCTCACCGCACAGCACCCCCTCGGCCCTGCTTTCCCCGCACCCCTCACACCCCACTCTGCTGTGTTGTCCTTTTCGCTGGACTTGAGCTGGTTTCTGACTTCCCTGTGAGCAGCCGTGGGGAGGGGCTCAGGCGCAGGGGAGGGTAGAGGCTTCCGTGAGGAAGGGACACTTGAACCGAGTCTCGGAGACCGAGGAGCCAAGGGCCTGAAGACCACGGAGTGGGCCCCTCCCAGGCCTGTGGGAGGCTGGGACCAGGGCCCCAGGGGGTGTGTCAGGGGCTGGGTTCCTGGGACAGATGCTGGGCCGAGTGGGGCTGCTGAGTGGGGGTGCCTGGCAGGGGCCGTGGGCAGAAAGGGGAAGGGGCGTTGGACACAGAAGGGCCTTCCCTCAGGTCCCGGTGACAAAAGTTTATCAAAGGACAAAGGGAGTGATATGTCATGATTCCCAGGTGGAAACCTCCCAAGAGGAAAGGGGTCTGGAGGGGCTCGGAGCAGAGGCAGGGGTGCAGGGGTCCCAGGCACAGGAGGGGGCACGAGAGACATGGGACGCAGTCTGAGGCTCCCTGGCAGGCTCCCCGCTTCATCTGCCCTTGAATTTTGGGTCTCCACCCCCCCCCCCCCCCGCCCCGTCCCCAGGAGGCTGGTGGGGGCAGGCTCCAAGTGCACTGCCCAGGCAGCCCTGACCCTGAGCAAGGCCAGCCCGGTTCCAGCACCAGAGTGGATCGGGAATGGCCAAGGAATCCCTGCATTTCCTGGGACGTTTCTTGAAGACCCCCCCTCACTTGTGTGCCACAGACAGAAGGGCCTCCCTTGGAAGGTGGGGGAAGCCGGGGACTGCCTGAGGGGCCCTGGGTGGGGGTGGGGTGGCGTTTGGGCAGAGGCCAGTGAGGGAGGCTCTCCCCAGCACCAGCCAGCTCTGCCTGGTCTGTGCTCACCTGGGGACAAAGAGCTGGCTCACAGGAGACTTGCCCCAAGATCTCCAGGCTGACGGGGAGGCAAGGCAGAGGCAGTATCAGCCCAGCAGGTGGAGACAGAGAGACCTGGTCCTGTGTCCAGGGCCCCAGCCCCATGGCTGCAGAGAAGGACAGAGGACCCTGCAGGGCCTCTGTCCCTAGGCCTGAGCCTAGGCGGGACCTGGTGGTCGAGGCTGGAGGGGGTGCCTGGGCAGGGACGCTTTCTGACCGTGGCCCCAGGACCGCAGACTCCCCAGTACCCCTGCTCTGGCCCCACATCCTGCAGGCAGGGAGGGACCCATGTTTTACCTGCCCAATGGCACACTGGGGCATGGAGGGGTGCTGCCTGAGGCCCCCCATGCGGCTCAGAGTCCAGCTGTGTCCTCGGCCGAGGCCCGGGCATGGACGGGGCCGGGACCGTTTGTCGTCTGTGCCTGGGGACCTAGCCCCGTGCTGTGCCCTGCCCACCGCAGACACAGGCTGGGCTCTGCTGTCGGGGCGGACCGAGGCTTCCAGGAGGAGATTCCCCACCGAGGCCCCACTGCCCACCAGGAGAACTGTGGTCAGCTCAGCCTGTGCCCCTACAGGGGATTAAGACTTTCTCTCCAGTAAGGGGGATGGGATCTGCCTCAGGGTGGCGGTGACACTGTCCAGGGAGGTCCCTGAAGATGGGAGGTTCGGGGCTCATCGGGGGGGGTGGGGAGGGACTCTTGGTCCCCTGTCCTGTGAAGAGAGAGGGAAGGGCCTGAAGGCCAGGGCCACAGCCCCTGCCTGCCCTGGGAACTGAGGTCTCGCAGGGCGTCAGTAACAAGGTTCCTGATGTGCTTACCTGTGGGGACTGTGTTTGTTTCCACGTTAGGAGGGGGGCGACCGTCCCATGAGGACAGAACCGGCCACACGTTGACAACCGTGACTCGCATGCGCCTTTAACAAAGTGACGTAGCGATGAACGTTCAACTCTCCCCTGTTGAGTTGTTTCGGTTATGCACCGGAAGCGTTTTCCAACGACCGCCCTTGAGCCACAGCCACCCGAGTCGCTGTAAGTAGTGACCTGCGGGGAAGGGCTTTCCGCGGGTAAAACGGGCACAAGAAAACCCCAACCCAAAGTCAGCAAGACTTCCAGTGCATTAGAAGTTTTCCCCAGAAATTCTCTCCCGCCACCAGACAGTAGGCCGATCTGCTCTTTATATGGTTTCATTTGGTTTCCACGCCTGGGCGGCATCACAGCGGCCAAGGGTTTCCTTCCAGAGAAATGCTCCCCTGGAGAAGACAAAGCCAACCCTCGTCAAAGGGCGTGTTGCAGAAACTGCCCCCACCTGACTCTGTGTCCCCTGGGAATGTGCTTCCCGGGGAAAGAGCCAGGAGGCAAGGGCAGCGTCGCAAGGAAACGGGGGAGATGCGCTGGAATAATTCCCACAAGGACAAATATTCGGAACAGAAAATGAAAACCATTTGCCCTCAATTTTCCTGTGCGGAAATACCATGCAACCCCCTCGCCACCCGGGCTGGGCTCAGGTCAAACGTCTGGGTACAAAGGCAGAAAGTCAAGTCTCCGGGTCGGAATTTACGCTGTAAAGGAGGTTGAGCTCCAGGCACAAATCAAGGGGTTGGCGGCCCAACTGTTGGGTCCAAGTGCCTACAATCTGAGATTCCCAAACCTCCAGACCAAGCCCATGGCACCGCGCATGTGAGGGAACAGTGGTGTCCCCTTCTGGGGGAACGTGGGGACACGTGATCGCGGTCCTTCAGCCCCGCCCTCCCGTAACAAGTCAGGTTGGGGGCCCCAGGGACCCCCTCCATAGGCTTCACAGGCACCGTCCTTTCAGATCCCCACGTGTTCTGCGTGAAATCTTTCCGCGAAGGCCTTGGGAGCAGTGGGGACGCTGAGCGTGCGTGACCGACACAAGCCAGGACACAGGTAAGGAGCCGGTTCTGGAGAAGGTCCTGCGCGCAGCCGTCCTGGCGAGCTTGGGCAGCTGCGACAGCGCAGGGGGGACCTGGGCCGGCGCCCTGCTCGCGGTCCCGGATCAGGAAGCCTCTGGGCTGGCGGTGCTCTGCCCCGACGCCATCGAGGCCGGTCCCGGGACGCCCCAGAGGGGATGCGGGGACGCGGGGACGCGGGAACACGGGAGACCCGGGACATGGGGACATGGGGACCCGGGGCCTCGGGGGCGCAGGGGCGCGCTCAGCGACCCTCCGGCCGCGCCACCTCCGGCCGCCACGCCGGGACGGGGGCGGGACCCGCGGGGGACGTGGCGGCGCCACCCTTCCGGGGCCGGGCGGGGACACGCGCCACCGGGCCGGACGACGGGGGCGCTGATCCAGAGACCCGGGGCCGCCTCCGCCCCGGCTGCGCCCCGCCCTGGGTCCCCGGGCCTGGCGAGGCCGATCCGTCCCGGGGTCCTCAGCCCTGCGCGGCTGGGGCGCGGGAAGCGTGGCGGCGCAGGAGGAGCCGGGAGGCGCAGGGTCGGCCTGGGGAGCACAGTGTCCGGGGGCGGGGGGGGGGAGCCGCGACTCTGGTCCCCTCCCCACCCCGGCCTGCACGTCCGGGAGCGACCGGAGGGCCGAGTGCCCCGTGGGCGGCCTGGCCCCGAGGGGGCGCTCCTCGCAGGCTCCCCCCCTTTCGAAGCAGGGCCCACGGGCTCCACGGCGAAGGCCCCCTGCCCCTCGGTGAGCAGCTGGCGGAGGGGCCACCGCGGCCACGAACCGAAGAGACGTTTCGCATAGCGGGTTATGGGAGATGAGCCCCGGGGCCATCCGGCCGCCTCTTTGCTTCTCCCCCACTCGTCGTTCCGGAAGCGCACACTTGGTCAGACACTGGGTGTTTGACCCCTTGAGATGCTCCCAGTAGGAAGCAAGGGTGACCGCTTCTCCACCTGACCTTGTCACCAATGCCTCACTCCCAGGCAATGACCCTGGACGGAGAGCCCAGCATCAGGAAGAAATGCCACAGGAAACACCCCTGGTGCCAGGGGCCTCCCTGGAGGGACAGCCCTTCTCTGGGCCTCTTGTCATAGAGGCAGAAGTCAGGGAGATGGCCATGGGGGACACGTGTGGGGAGTGTCCAGGTGTGGACCTGTGCCTGATGTCCGTGGGGCAGCTTGTCATGGGGGGGACCTTCTCCAGCGGCCTCACCCCCTGCGTGGCCAGCAGCTGTGGGCCAGCAGGACAGACGAAATCTAAATACAGACTGAAATCGACACCAGTTTGTCGCCCTGACCCTGGTGACTCCGGAATTCTGCAAAAGCCAGTATTTGTATTTAGTATCATGTTTGCTTTCCACATTCTTCATCTTTTGTGTGTAATGTCATTTCTCTATGTCTTTTTATTTTATTAAAAAAATTTTCTAACGTTCATTTATTTTTGAGAGAGGCAGAGACAGGATGCGAGAGACAGGATGTGGGTTAGGGGCAGAGAGAGAGGGAGACACAGAATCCCAAGCAGGCTCCAAGCTGTCAGCACAGAGCCCGATATGGGGCTCGAACTCGTGAACTGCAAGATCATGACCTGAGCCGAAGTTGGCCGCTCAACCGACTGAGCCACCCAGGTGCCCCTCTCATGTCTTTTATCTACTAATCTGACTGCCTGGAAATAGAATGCCTGTGGCTCTGCTTGTGGTGGCCTGGCCCTAGTCTGTTCAGCACCTCTTTGGACCATGAGGGTAATCTGAGAGGATGACGGGAAGCCCCGTAAAGGAGCATCCCTCCAGAGAAGCCGGCACTGACTGCTGCTGGCGTCCTTAAGGACCTACCCACCTGGCCTCACTTGATGTTCATTGTTCAGCTTGCTGTTTCCAGGACTTCTAAGGGATGTTCAGTTTAAACCCAAACCTCTGTGAGGACCAGACCCTTGTTACAAATCTTAGGGAAAATCTTTTACTTTTGTCCTCGAAAGAATACTGGACGGGAAGAGGTGCCTGGGTGGCTCAGTCTGTTGAGCATCTGATTTCAGCTCAGGTCATGATCTTTCACTTCACGAGTCGGAGCCCCGCGTGGGGCTCTGTGCTGCCAGCTCAGAGGCTGGAGCCTGCTTCGGGTTCTGTGTCTCCCGCTCTCTCTGCCCTGCCCCTACCAGCTCTCTGTCTCCCTTTCTCTCAAAAATAAAGAAAAACATTAAAAAATTAAGAAAAAAAAGAATACCGGACAGGACAGTTTTTCTCCTTTGCTTTTGCGGATGGTTGGAAAACGTTCAAAATCACTCGTTCACTGAGGATATGGGCCTTCTAGGATGTGCAGCTCGTGTGGGGGTCCTGCTCCTAACTGGGAAGCTTATATAGCTTCAAAATCTTGCCATCTGTCTCCATGACGCCCCAAACCCTTGATGACGGAGGTTGTGAATTCCCCGGGGCGGCTGCTTACCGCTACCACTTTGGTTTTCAGCGGCTTCTCTGTTTGGGCCATTTCCTTTTTTCCAACATCGCAGCTATGCAGGAAAGCGTTTTGTAACAGTTCATTCAGCATTTCTAGTCTCGAAGGTTTTTCCCAGTTATCTCCCCTACTCTATGGGCAGAAAGGGAGGAGCCGCTGGGTTTCGGGCCGAGTGTATGCGTGTGCACCCACGCTCTTGCGCTCGCTGGCGGAGGCCGTCCACGCGCGTTTGCGATGTTTCCAGCAGCTCTCAGGGGGCTCCGTGTGTGTCCCCCACCCGGGGAGGTTTGCACAGCTGTTCTCTGCAGATGCCATGACCGCTGCTTTGTCCCCAGGAATGCTGTTTCTCCTCTCTGCCTGCAGGTACTAAGATCCCAGTTCTTCCCAACTGGGAAGAGACCTGGAGGTCAGAGAGTCTCTGTGGGCTCGGGGCCTAAGGCTCAGAGGGTTTAAGACTCCTTAGCACGATAGGCTGAGATCATGAGACAGGCCAGGAGACCGGGGGACGGGGCGCACCGGTCACATGGTGTGAAGTTTGCTCCTGCAGGCCCCTCCCATAAACGTCGGGGCCGTGGCTCCCGCTGGAGACAGATGGTGGACTGACTGGTTTGCCTACCACTGGGCAGGTGAGTCCAAACGTGGGCTCTAGGATTAGGACGGTCTATAGTGCAGCCCTCCGAAGCCATCCGCTCCGACTCAGACCTCATCTGTGATAAGGTAATAATTTGATTTATGTTTTCTTGAGTCCCTTGGACTTATCTCTCAAGCGTCTGGGTCTTGGGCAGGAATAATGAAAGTGTCATTGACTGGGCTCCTTCACATCCCTACGTTAAGCCCTGTATTATCCTCTGCCATGCTCCCCAGCCTTTTGGACACAGACAGCCTCAAGGAGCAATTGTGTAGTGAAAAAGCCATATAGCAGGATAATTAGGGTCTAATTCAGAAAGGCAAGAATTCATTCAGTTATTCAACAAATGGGGTCCGTTTTGCTGGGATGCATCATATGGTTTCATAAAATTCCGGGTGCCGTGCAAACTCGCACAGTAAAAATCACGGCACTCCAGGGGAAAGTAGAGTCGGGTCAGGACACTCAAAATATTTCATCAGCAACACATTGAAAACAGATAGGAACCGGGGCGCCTGGGTGGCTCAGTCGGTTAAGCGTCCGACTTCGGCTCAGGTCACGATCTCGCGGTCCGTGAGTTCGAGCCCCGCGTCGGGCTCTGTGCTGACTGCTCAGAGCCTGGAGCCTGTTTCGGATTCTGTGTCTCCTTCTCTCTCTGACCCTCCCCCATTCATGCTCTGTCTCTCTCTCTCTCAAAAATAAATAAACGTTAAAAAAAAAACATTGTTAAAAAAAACCCAAACAAACAGATAGGAACCTAATAAAAAGGATAGCACAGTGGAATACGTTAAGTTGTTATTTTAAATACATTAATACAATAAGAAATATGGCCCTTTGTCTCAAAGGCCCAAAGAGCAGTGGACACGGGGAGGGTGCAGCTTGCGGCCCGGGAGACAGGACAGCTGGAACACCCGGCGGGGGCGGTGCGCTCACGGCACGGCAGTCACGAGGCATCTGGGGGACGCGTGAGGGGAGCGTCTGTGTGTTCTGTGTATTCCCACATACCTCGGTCCAGCCGGTGCCGTTTTCCATGTTTACCTCGCAAAGAAAATCACACGAAATGCAAAATTCACACTATGCGGGCCTGGCTCCCGCATTCTTCAGTTGTGCTGGAAAAACTCATTTCCAAAGCCTGTGTCACGGCAGAACCGTAGTCGTGGATTGTGCCAACCACATGGGAGGCACCGATATCTGTGCCAGGGGGCCAGCAGTGAGCGGTGTCGGGGGGCGAGGTCGTGGGAGGGACACAACAAGCAAAGGGATTCAAAGAGCGTAATGGGGGCCCCTCCATTCGTATGTGGAAAACTAACCCCCAAAGTCTGGCATTAGGTGGGCCCTTCGGGGAGTGATAAGGTGACGGAGACCCCAGAAAGCTCCCTTGCCCCCCACCGTGAGGACACGGTGAAATAACAGTTGTCCGCGAACCAGAAAACGGAATCTCACTGAATCCGCCAGTGCCTTGGCCTTGGCCTTCCCAGCCTCAGAACGGAGTCATAAATGTTGTTCGCTACGTCCCCCAATCTGCGGTAATCTGTTCTATCAGCCCGAGTGGACCGGGGCGGCAGGATAGTAAGTGACGATCTGCGGTAGGTGGCACTGTGGTAGTTCCCCACGGGCTGGGGGCTTTTGGACAGGAACCTGCTGTGTCACCAGTCTCCAGGCCAGAAGTCCCAGATCAAGCTGTCGGCAGGGTGGTTCCTTCCGTGGGCTGCGGGTGGACAATCTGTTCCAGGCCCCTCTTCCTTAGCTTCCGATGATTTACAAGCCTCTTTGGCTTCTAGAACACCAGCCCGGCCTCTGACCTCATCTTCAGGTGGCATCTCCCTGTGTGCACGTCTGTGTCCAAGTTGCCCCTTTCAGAAGGACGCTGGTTATATTGGATTAGGGGCTGTCCGTGGTCCAGCGGGACGTCAGCCGATTACACCTGCAACGGCCCTGTTTCCAAATGAGGTCCCACTCCGAGGTACAGAGGGCTGGTACCAATGAATATGATTGGTACCAACGTGCGTTCTGTGTATTCCCAGAAGTAAGTGACATTTGAGCAAAACACCTAAGTAAAACGAGGGAGTGGGCCATGCGGACATCTGAGGGAACAGCATTCCGGGGGGAAGGAACAGCAAACATAAGATTCTGGGATGAAACGCAGACTGGCACGCTGAAGGAGTAGGGAGAGGATGGTCGTTGTGTCTGGAGGAAGCAGGGAGAAGAGGGGTGAGCGATGAAGCGAGAAGCAGAACGATTCGGCGATGGGAAATCCGTCAACTCTGAGTCATAAAATTAACAGAATTAAAGGAGAAAAAGCTATACATTTATCAGGGAACAACAACAATGCAAATCTCAATACAAGTTCTAAGGTATAAATAGACTAAACTTTCCTTTTATGGTGAAGGATACCCATTACAGGACAAAAGGATACATCATATATTTTTTTTAATGTTTATTTATTTTTGACAGAGAGAGAGAGACGGAGCACGAGCAGGGGAGGGGCAGAGAGAGGGGGAGACCCAGAATCCGAAGCAGGCTCCAGGCTCCGAGCCGTCAGCACAGAGCCCGACGCGGGGCTAGAACTCACCAGCCGTGAGCTCATGACCTGAGCCGGAGTCGGACGCTCAACCGACTGAGCCACCCAGGCGCCCCAAGGATACATCCTTTAATGGTATGTCGTAAAGGCATTTCTGTCAGTTGCAGCTCTGTGGTTCAACATCGATATTTTGGAGTCTGGCTAGAGCAACAAGAAAAGGAAATGAACTGTGTACTCACCACTGTTTGCAGATAGTATGTCCCCCCGGCCCCCCCGAATGAGGCATTTGCAAACTGTTAGAATGGAGTCAGCTACCTTTTACGCCCTGGTCTCGTAGGCTGGGAGTCCACCGTTTTTTGCCGTCGTCGTGGCTACGCAGCCCGCTGCCCCCGGCCTCCACTGCCCACCACGCCCCCTGCCGTCTCCTGGGGCTGTCGTTGCCGCTGCTCGCGGGGCTGCTGGAGCCCAGCATGTTGGCACATGTGCAACCTGGAAAAGGGAGGGACTTTGCGGGCAGCCCTGGAACGACGAGGAAAGGGCACCAGCGGGCGCACGTGCCCCTCGCTACCGCGCACCAGGGGACGATGCCGGGGTAGGACGCACACCGCTCCCTAGGGTACTCGTACAGCAGTGGCAAGTCAAGGACGCTCTCTGACATCAGATCTCCCCGCTCCCCCGTTTTCCCCTTCCAGGGTCCCCATTCCTCATCTCCGAGGTCACCTCCAAAAATAAACCATTTGCCCACAAGACCACGTCCCATGTCATAGCTTCTGCTTTTGGAGAGAACCCGAATTAAGAGAAGTGACCGGGGCGCCTGGGTGGCTCAGTCGGTGAAGCGTCCGACTCCGGCTCAGGTCACGATCTCGCGGTTCGTGAGTTTGAGCCCTGCGTCGGGCTCTGTGCTGACAGCTCAGAGCCTGAAGCCTGCTTGGGATTCTCTCTCTGTGTCCCTCCCCACTCATGCTCTGTCTCTGTCTTAAAAATAAGTAAAACATTAAAAAAAAAATTTTTTTTTAAAAAAAGAGAAGTGACCCTAAGAAGCAGACCTTCTGAGTAAGATTCTAAGGTAGATCACACCCTCAGACCCCATTGGAAGGACGGTATTGCTGGTGGTGAGCGAGCTGGTGATGAGCCTTGGCCTGTGGCACAGGGACAGTGACTCAGGGGGGTGGATTAAGGTGTGGTGCAGGGGACGTGGAGTGTGGTTCTGTGCGGCAGGGGTGGGGTTACCGTGCTTTCCTTAATGGCTTTAAAAGCCTGAACGAATACTAAGGACAGGCTCAAATTAGCCCACTATCGATTCGAGATACTCTCCGAAAATCAGCCGCCCCTGGCAATATCAGGGCCCCTCATCGCCTGCAGGCACAGGGCATTTTAGGATGAAAACCAGGTCCAGGATTCCCCGCAACTCATGATGTCATCACTTCTCTCTTCAGTCATGTATTTAATCCCCAGTTCAACCAACAAGGGTGTTTTATGTTAATCAAAATAGCAAATTATCATACTGTCCATTTCTATCATATTGTCTTATTGGAGAGTCTCTTTCAAATTACTTGACCAGGGGCGCCTGGGTGGCGCAGTCGGTTAAGCGTCCGACTTCAGCCAGGTCACGATCTCGCGGTCTGTGAGTTCGAGCCCCGCGTCAGGCTCCGGGCTGATGGCTCGGAGCCTGGAGCCTGTTTCCGATTCTGTGTCTCCCTCTCTCTCTGCCCCTCCCCTGTTCATGCTCTGTCTCTCTCTGTCCCAAAAATAAATAAAAAACGTTGAAAAAAAAATTAAAAAAAAAAACAACAAATTACTTGACCATACTTTAATTTTTTTTAAATGTTTACTTATTTCTGAGAGAGACAGAGCACGAGCAGGGGAGGGGCAGAGGGCACGGGAGACACAGAATCCCAAGCAGGCTCCAGGCTCCGAGCTGTCAGCACAGAGCCGGATGTGGGGCTCGAACCCACAAACCGTGAGATCATGACCTGAGCCGAAATCAGACAGTTAACCTACTGAGCCACCCAGGCACCCCCTACTTGACCATACTTCATAGTCTCTTGTTCCTTGCTCAAAATTTTAAGCTTCTTTTTTTTATTTCTTTAAACACATGAAACATAATTATCTCATCTGTCTGATAACACCAATGTCTGCAGCTTTCCAGACGTGGTTTTCTTGTCTGTGTTTCCAACGGCTCTCATTCACGGTGTTTTTTTCCCTGTGTGTTTTGTGACTTTTCAGCAGCAAGTTGCCTACGTTCCCTCAAAAGCTATCTGTGGGAAGTTGTTGAAGCCTGCCTTGAGCTTGCCTCCCTCCAGTGAATATTTGCAGTTATCCTTTTTAAAGATGCATTTTTACTTTTGTTACTTTGCAGTCAGAGAATGTCTCATAAGCCTTCTCTATTTAGAAAGCGAGTTGTCTGTTGTGTTCCATATATAATTAATATCACAGGTCAAGGGTGCTCTGTGCACCGTTAATAGAAAAGCATGTTCTGTGACCACAAACACCAGTGTGAAAGATGTATCCCGTTGTCACTTAAACGTCATCTCTGAGCCTATGCTGCCGGGAGCAAATTCAAGCTCAGTCAGAACTGGGGCCCTGTCCCCTACCCCCACACGGCTACACCAAAATGACCGAGGTCAGTGGCACCCCGACACAGGGAAAGCGTAGCTATCTCCGCTTTCAGCCCAGGCCTCTGGGTCTCCCTCAAGTCCTAAGGCATCTGTTTGTGCCCGAGTACAAGGTGAGTGGAGTTTACTCAGGTGGACGACCCCAGGACTTTCTGCCCAGCCCCCAGGGTCCCCTCTGAATCAAGGAATGGCAAGAACGCTGTGCAGGTGTAGAGCAGAAGCCCGAGAGAGACTGGCAGCAGGGGGGTCCGACCTGGAGGACCCTCTAGAACTAGGATGACCCCAAAGCCCTGTTGCCAAGGACCCCACCGGTGGATACTTGAGGCCGGTGGATGCGTGCACACTTTCATTTTCAAAAGTGGCCAGTTTGACTGGTGAGTTATGTGGTCACTCTTAGGTCAGGAGGGCATGATGGAAAGCCAGGGAAGGTTTGAGTGAGGGAGTAAAATGTGAGTTACATTTTACAAAGTTCATTTGGGCGTTGGTCAAAGACAAAGGGGTCTGGAGGGGACCAGAGTAAAGGCAGGGGCACGAGGTACTCGGTACTCCGGGCACAGAAGTCGGTGGGGGAGGGGGGAGGGCTGCAGGAGTCACTTGGGACCTTCAGTCTGAAGCTCCTTCGCAAGTTTCCCCTTCCCTGGGGTCCTCCTGGTCTGGGGAGGGGCCCCAGCTGCGCAGCCCAGCCAGGCCTGACCTAGAACGAGGCCAGCCTGGCTTCCGGCCACGGGGCTGGCTCTGAAATGGTGGAGAAATCCTGCATTTCCCGGGTAGACATGGAAGGGATCAGGTTACCTTCTAGTCCCGCGGACAGAAGGGGCTCTTCTGGGAAAGGGGGAGCAGAGGGCAGGGACTGTCGGAGAGGCCCCAGCTCGTCGTCAGGTGGGGTACGGGAGGGAGGCCGAGCAGGGCCCGGCAGCCTGGGGACCCGCCGTGAGCGAGGTCGGAGGGGGGGGCGGGGGGAGGGGAAGGAGAGGTCTGGGACGTGGAGCTGGTGGGTAGGGCGGCGCCGGATCGCCCCGGGCCGGAGGCGGGCCAGACAGTGGGGTAGGGAGCGGGGCGAGAGGCGCGCGGGGCCCGGCCTCCCGGGACCCCCGTCTGGGCTGGGGGAGTTCTTCTCCGCCCGGAGGCAGCCGGCCTCCGCGCGCCCGCCCTCCGGGCCCCTTCCTCGCCTCCGCGTCCCGCCCCGGCCCCCGCCCCGCCCCTCCCCTCCTCCCCTCCTCCCCTCCTCCCCTCCTCCCCTCCTCTCCCCTCCTTCCCTGCCCCCTCTCCCCGCCCCCGCCTCCGCGCGCCATTCCTCGCCGTCCTCCGGCCGTGCGCCCCGCCAGCCGCGTCTCGGCCATGGCAGGCCCGGGGCCGCGACCCGCCAAGGGCTACCGGGTGGTGCTGCTCGGGAGCGTGGCCGTGGGCAAGACGGCGCTGGCCACGCAGTTCGCCTGCGGCAGCTTCCCGGAGCAGTGCGAGCCGTCGGTGGAGGAGCTCTTCAGCAAGGTGATCGAGGTGAACGCGGCGCCCGCCCTGCTGGAGATCGTGGACACCGTGGGCGCCGAGCACCTGGTCACCCTCAAGGACCTGTACATCAAGAACAGCGACGGCTTCGTGGTGCTCTACAGCGTGTGCAGCGAGGCCTCGTTCGAGGCGGTGCGGCCGCTGCGGGAGCGCATGGGCCGGCTGCGGGGGCCCAAGGCCGTGCCGCTCGTGCTCGTGGGCACCAAGGCCGACCTGGACGCCGAGCGCCAGGTGCTGACGGCGCGGGGCCGCGCGCTGGCCCGCGAGTGGCGGTGCCCGTTCCTGGAGGTCACGGCCAAGAGCAAACTGATGGTGGACCAGGTGTTCACGCAGGTGGTGCGCGAGGTGGAGGCCCTGGCCCCGCCCGAGGAGCGGGCCCCGCCGCTCCCCACCAATGCCCAGGACACGTGGCCCTCGGAAAGATTCATTGGCTGACGCGCAAAGGTGACTTTTTAGTGTGTTCGGCGCGTTCCTGATTTCTGAAGCTCAGTCCTCCTTCCCTGCCTTTTTAAAGAAAGTTTTCCGGCCCAAGACAAGTGATGATGGCTTCTGTGTGGGAACTCAAACCAGCGCTTTGGACTGTTGGCCTGAAAACTTGGCCACTTTGTTTACCTCTTACAGGGCTCTAGGACACCCAAAATCCGTATTGTTTTCCTGGATGGAGAGTCCCAGCCTTTTCTTCACATGGGATTTGTTACAGGATTCTCTTTTTTTCCCCCTTTTGATCATTAATGCCTTCGAATGCACCAGACCTTTGAAATTGATTGAGGAGCATGAACTAAAGACTTTAAGCCTTGGATTCTGTGAGGTTTTCATGTGTTTCCCTCTCATCCGCAGCCTTGCATTACAGCAGTAATATTTTCCTCTCTGTGTATTTCTAAATATAGTTATGACATACACAGGGTTGGTTTGAAAGGGATATTGTATACCCTGGGAGGGGAACACGTAACTGCTCACACACAGCTCAGCCTGCCTTCAGCTCTGTAATTGACATCTAGTCGATTTTGAATCTGTACACTGAGTGAAAATAAAGTGATTTTGAAAGGTGATAGTTTTAAATATCTGTCTCTCTAATACTTAAAGCTACAGTTTCTACAGTTTGCACGCACGGTCTCTGCTCCTAAGCTGTTTCCCAGGAAGCACGTTAGGAACCAGAGGGAAAATGGCCGCATCTGGTATGTGTTTCTTGTTGCCAGCGTAGGTGTATTTTTGTCTCTGCATGGTTTACAGTGACATGAGGACTCCAGGAGAAGCAAACCGTGTTTGAGTCTTCTTGTATAGTTTTCACATAACGAGGCAAGAAAGGTTTTCTTGCACCCGTTTAAAAACATTATGGTTTTGTAATTTGAAGAATTTGCCTGTGGTATGAGTTGCGTGCGCTTTATTTTCATGATAACACATTTTTCAAATTTAGGAACCTAGCCTTACCACTTAAACGTCCTTCTAAAAGAAAGTAACAAGAAAAACAAAATTAAATAAACAAGAATGCTCAAAACTATGCCAGGGATCTGAAAAAGTTCATTTTGTTACAGGGAAGTTATCTATACAGTGATGGTTATGCAGGCTCTGGGAGCTTTATTTATATTATATGTGTTGGGTGAACAGAAGGATGGGTTTTATTTTAACAGAAAAAGTGTAAGTGTGTTAGAGCCTGTCAGTGCCTGACAGCCAGTTCACCAGGGGAACGGGCTAGGCTGGGTGACACCTGTCTTTTATCTCTTCCTCTGTCCCTGGGCCCTGGCGGAGGGCGGGGGAGGGAGGTGTTGGGCACTTACTTGTGAAGCCTTGAAGTCCAGCCTATTCACTCTCTCCTCTGACCCTCTGTGTTCTGGGGTCATTCCTCCTGGCTGAGTTACCCACATCCCCCTCCAGGACATTGCAAACACAGGGAGGAGGGGAGGGGGTCCTGCAGAGTGGTGAAGGGTGGGGGAATACCTTCCTAGTCTCAGGTGTCTTCGTCCAAAGCTGCCCCTTCCTCTGCCCGAAAAGAGGCAAAAACCCAAGACTGTTACTGGAGTGGATGTTGGGCTGTGCAGAGAAAGCACGCAGGGCGTGAACAGTGTCCTGTCCCCAGCCATGAAAGCAGGGCCCCCGAGGACTGCAAGCTGAGTGACCCTCTGGGCCTGCCTGCCCCTGCTTCCCACCAGCCCTGTCTTTCTGACTCACCACCTGCTTGCACTGAGGCCTCCTGGGAGGTCTTGTGTCCCTGGATCCCTGTGCCTCTGGAAGATACGTTCAATCCAGGAAAAAATTCACAAATAGCCATTTCTTCGTTTAGATTCCTAGGACCTCCTCAGACCCTTCCACTCAGATCTACATTTTGGCTCAGAGCCCAGGATGTTCCTTGCTGACCGGTGAACATAACAAATACTCAGGCCCACACGATCGGCTCCTGGGACCTCAGGAATATGTTTGAAGCCGTTCTCTGCGCACGCAATCGCGCATGCAAATACATGTAAAATTCAAGACCTACACACCCGATTTTCTTTCTCTTCCTACAATTTCACGTGTCTAACTTCCATATGTCACACACAGTTGCCTGGAGTCCCTCTGGAGTCAAGTGCAGCCTAACTAGAGTGAACTTGAAGCAGCAGATATGACTGCTTGTCAGGTCCGGGTGCCGTGGTCCATGGAGGCACTGCCTGGTGGGGGCGGGGCGGGGGGGGGGGGTACCTGAAACGGGCAGCCTAACTCACCAGCCTGCAAATGGTGTTACCATCTCAGGTCATTCACAGCTGGGACCTGGGCTGGGGGCCACGTGCGTGCGTGCTCAGCATAACTGGGGCACGTGAAACTGGTTTCCCAAGTGGCTGTGACATTCCCATGCCCTCCGGCATCCGATGCCCGTAAATGCCCTGCAGCTCAGAGCACCTGCAGCCTCCCTTCTGGCCCGTGTGTTGTGGGTTCGTCTGTATCATTCAGATCACTGGTGATGCTGAGAATTCTCTGGGAGGGTTTCAAATGACATTCGATTTCTTCTCCAGTGAAATGCCTGTTCTTTTCATCAGCTTTTAAAATTGTGTAATCTGTCCATTTCTTCTTGGTTCTTGGAGGTTTTACTCTGTCTCTGGGGTGGGCAGCCTCTGAGATGCTTCCAATGACCCCACCTCCTGGTACGCATGCCCTGTGTGACTGCCTCCCCTTGAGGGGGGGCAGGACCTAGTGACTCTCTTCTAGGGAATACAACAGGACAACAGTGATGGGAATGTCACTTCTGAGATTAAATTCCAAACCACTGACCTCTGCCCTGCTCGGCCTCCTTCAGAGCCCTTGTTCTGGAAAGGCAAGCTGCCGTGTTGGGACTAGCCTGGTGGAGACAGCCATGTGGCAAGGAACTACTGTCCCAACCGGCAGCTATTGAGGACCTGAGACCTGCCCACAGCTCCTAAGTGAGCTTGGGAGGGGGGACCCTTTCCCAGATGAGCCCTGAGATGAGAGCAGCCCCCGCCAAGCCCTCCCCACAGCCCGTGAGGGAGTCTGAGCGGAGCCCCGGCTGAGCCGCAGAGGCTCCTGACCCACAGACACTGTGAGATGGTGAGTGTGTATTGTTTTACGCCAGTAAGTTTTAAGGTGATTTGTCATGCAGCTACGGATAACTACTACAGCCGTTTGGTGCCTGGACTAGGGTGCCGATGGACAAATATCTGAACCAGGCCGTGGGCAGAGCCAGGTGGGATTCTGAGGAGTGTTAGGTAAGCACTGAGGCATCCTGGACAGGCCTTTAGTGGAAAGCTGGGCTTTGAGGACGCTGCCAGTGAGGGCGCACAGGGAGTGAGGAACAGGGGTCTTGTGACATAACGGCAGGAGCGTGGCCACCTTGTCATCTGCAGTTGTGTGGGGAGCAGTGTACCTGCTGCAATCCGGGAGCCAATGGGTAGATTTCCAGGCCGAGTGCAGAAGAAGCCGCCTGGCCTCTTCCTGTGCCTTATGGTTTCATTTGAGCAGAGAGACAGGCTGAAGGCACTCGGGAAACTAAGAGGAACCGGGACCTGATAGTTGTCAAAATTCGCAGTTTCTCCAAAGGACAAAAGATGCTAAAATTAAGAAATGACTTCCCCGGGGAACATCAAATCCAGGAGAACTGGTCTCAAATGAAGCCAGGGGCGCCTGGGTGGCTCAGTCGGTGAGGCGTCCAACTTCGGTTCAGGTCACGATCTCACGGTTCGTGGGTTCGAGCCCCACGTCGGGCTCTGTGCCGACAGCTCGGAGCCCGGAGGCCGCTTCAGATTCTGTGTCTCCCTCTCTCTCTGCCCCTCCCCCACTCACGCTCTGTCTCTGCCTCTCAAAAATAAACATTAAAAAAATATTTTAAATAAAAATGAAGCCAAGGGTGTGAATACGTGAAGCCCTTTGTCAAGACCTCAGAAAGATCAAAGGTGACAACTCAGAGTACTGTTCAGTCACATGACGGGCCTGTTAGAAAGATGAAGCTGTACCCACAAATCCTCTCTCCCAAAGACAGGGCTCTGGGAAACCTCAGCAGTGCCCCTCAGCCATCTCAGGAGGAGCCCAGCTTAGAGCAGGTTCATCTCAAAGAGCTTTGTGGGTGCGTCTTCTCGCTAACGGAGCGAGCCCAGTCCCCAAACAGATTTGTGCGCGGATCTTTTCTATTACAGAGTTAACCCCAAATCACAGGAGACCCACAAAGTTTTTGAGAAAAAGTTTATCAGTCCAAACACGACCTGTTTGGACTAAAAAAGGACAGAGCCATTCAAAATGAAAAGAGACTTTGGACACCCACACCCCCAGGCCGCACAATTTTACTGGAAGGAAGCAGGCTGAGAAAACTGGTTGCAACATGTGCTTTCTTTAAAAAAGGGGTGGGGGGGGAGTGGATGTTCAGAGGGCAGAATAAAGAGGTCAGAGGACAGAGCTCAAAGCAGTGGAGGATTATTTCTAGGACGTAAGACCTAATCTGGGGCACCTGGGGGGGGGGGCAGTCGGTTAAGCATTGGACTCTTGGTTTTCAGCTCAGGTCATGATCCTGTGGTTCTCGGGATCGAGCCCTGCATCGGGCTCTGCGCTGACGGCATGGAGACTTCTTGGGATTCTCTTTCTCTGCCCCTCCCACACTCAGTATGCTCTCTTTTTCAAGATAAATGAATAAACTTAAAAAAAAAAAAAGACCTAATCAAAGAATTTCTTGGCTGGGTTTCACAGTTGCTATGACCAGCGACTCCTTCGTGTTCCTCACTGGCCCCTGTCTGAGCAGGAGGGTCGGGAGAAGTTACCCCACGTCAAGTCTACCACTGTATGCTG
The DNA here is from genome assembly GCF_046562875.1 of Panthera onca. Lineage (NCBI taxonomy): Eukaryota > Metazoa > Chordata > Mammalia > Carnivora > Felidae > Panthera > Panthera onca. Next base: position 144,150,295 of record NC_138344.1, on the reverse strand, counting down.
TGGTGTGTGTGGCAGGGGTGAGCTAGCCAACCTGGATCTACAGACCGAGAGAAACTGTGTTTGAGGAATGGCCCTAGAGGAGCCTCGTCCTCACCTAGACTTGATTTCAATGGCATGACTGTGAAATTTAAGATGATCAAACATAGATTATATTACTCCATTTTATAATATTAAACCAACCTTGCATTCCTGAGATAAACTCCAATTGGCTGTTATTTGATATAAATATTTATACATTTGATGAATTGACTTTGCTAAGATTTTATTCCGTATTTTTGCATCTTTGTTCATGAATGTGACTTGCCTATACATTTTTTTTTATACTGCCCTTGTTTGCTTTGGTAGCAATAGGCTAACACATACATACACACACACGCACGCACACACACACACACACACACACACACATCTAGTTGGGGAGTAGTCCTTCTTTTTATATTCTCTGGGAGGTTCTGTGTAAGATTGGAATTATCTGTTCTTTTGACATTTGGTAGATATTGCTTGAAAATGCATTATTTTGAAAAAAATATACAGTGTCTTTAATGGTTATAGGTTTTAAACTTTCTTCTTAATTTAGTTTCCCAGTTTGTATTTCTTTAGGGACCTATATCCTGTCTTTTCAAATGAATCTACAGAAAATATTAATAACAAAGATGCCTGGGTGGCTCAGTCAGTTGAGCATCCGACTCTTGATTTCAGCTCAGGTCATGATCTCACTGTTCGTGGGATGGAGCCCCGCATCAGGCTCTGTGCTGACAGCATGGAGTCTGCTTGGGATTCTCTCTCTCCCTCCCTCCCTCTCTGCCCTTCCCCTGCTTGCACACATTCTCTCTAGAAAGAAATGAACTTTAAAAAACACTTTAAAAAATCGTTCATAATGACCTTTTAGACAGGATTGTTAATAACTGTAGCATCTCAGATTACCTTCTCTGCTTTTTTGTAATATTGGTTTTTTCTGCCCTTTCTCTACCTCTACCTCTGGCTCACTCCACCAGTCACGGAGGAAGAGCTTGATGGAGTCTCAGAAGCAGACTTGAGGAGTTTAGTGTGCAAGATGCTCACTAAGACATGTCTTTGGGAACAAGACCTATGGAAGGCAGGGGAACATGGCAGGAAGGCAGGAGAGGCTGAGCGTCAGTGCAGCCCTGGCGAGGGCCTTAGCCAGCCTCCCGGGGATCTCTGGGCCTAGACCTGCCCTTCACCTGCTCTGAGTTGAGTAAAGACAGCCAAGTCTTTACACCCTCCCCTCAGATCAGTCATTGTCCATGGGAAGTCCCCAAGAAAGGGACTGCTCTCTATAGCTGAGACAGTCCCTAAAGGGGCCCACAGCTGAAGTCTTGTCAACTAACAGCCCTCCTGGCAACTGAGGCAACAACCCTGTTGAAGGGGAATCTGGGCAGTACATCCACAGTCCATCATGGCAGCGGCAGAGTGGGTGAGTCACATCTTTATTTTCCTTGGTCTGCTTTCAGTCTAGCTAACTCATGCCACATAACTGGCAAGGAAGAAAATATCCACGGCTGTTACGGTCATTGTAACTGGTCCTGAGGCCATAGTTGAGTTTTGAATTGTGATAAAATACACATAACACAAAATTTACCATCTTAGCCATTTTTAAGTGTATAGTTCGGCAGTGTTAGGTATATTTACATTATTGTACAACCCACCCCCGGAAGTTTTTCATTTGTAAAACTGATACTCTATATGCATTAAACAATCACCTCCCCCAGCCTGGCACCTACCATTCTGCTTTCTGGTGCTCTGAATCTGACTCCTCTAGGGACCTCACAGAAGTGGAATCAGACGATGTTCATCTTTTTTGTGACTGGCTTATTTTACTCAGCATAATGTCCTCAAGGTTCATCCATGTTGTGGCACGTGACAGAATTTTCCTTCTTTTCAAGGCTGAATATATTCTCCTGTGTGTATATACCACTGTGAGCTTATTCATTCACCTCTCAATGGACACCTGGACTGCTTTGACCTTCTGGCTACCATGAATAATACTGTTCTGGACATGGGTGTGCAAATATCTCTTTGAGACTCTTTGGATATACACCCGGAAGTGGAGTTGCTGGATCATATGCTAATTCTAGCTTTAATTTTTTGAGAATTACCATACAGTTTTCCACAGTGGCACATTTCCACCAACACCAACAGTGCACAAGTGTTCCAATTTTCCACAGCCTCACACCACTTGTGATTTTCTGTTTCTTTTTTCATAATAACCATTCTAGTAGGATCATATCTCATTGTGGTTTTGACTTGTATTTCCCTAATGATGAGTGATGTTGAGCATCTTTCCACGTGCTCATTGGCCATTTGTATCTCTTCTTTGGAGAAATGTCTATTCAAACTCTTTGCCCATTTTGAAATCAGGTGGGTTATTTTGTTGTTAAGTTTTAGGAGTTCTCTATATATTCTGGACATTAATGTCTAATCATTAATGTCTTATATGATTTGCAAATATTATTTTCCATTCTGTAGGTTGTCTTTTGATATTTATACTTTTTTTTTTTTTTTTTTAAAGAAAGAGTGAGAGCGGTAGAGGAAGAGAGAGAGAATCCCAAGCAGGCTCTACACCCAGTGTAAAGCCTAACATGGGGCTCGATTCCATGATTCCATGGAGATCACCACCCAAGCCGAAATCAAGAGTCAGATGTTCAACCAACCGAGCCCCCCAGGGGCCCTGATATATATATATATACATTCGATATACAAATAATGCTATACAAAACATTTTTTGATAATGTCTTTTCATATGCATACAAAATATTAACACTTTCATGAAGTCCAGTTGTCCAGTTTTTCTTTCGTTGCCCTTGCCTTTGGCATCGCATCCAAATCATTGCCAAATCCAAAGTTGTAAAGGTTTTGACCTATGAAAACACAGGTTTGGGTCCATTCTATTCCATGGTCTATGTTTGTCTTTATGCCACTACCACACTATTTTGGCTACCAAAGCCTTGTAATGGTTTTCAAATCAGGAAGTGTGTCTTCCAGATCTGTTGTCCTTTTTCAACATTGGTTTGTCTATTTGGGATCCCTTGAGATTCCATACATATTTTAGGATGGGTTTTTCTCTTTCCGCAGAAAATGCCATTGAGATTTTGATAGAAATTGCCTTGACTTTGTAGATTGCTTTGGGTGGTGCAGACACCTTTATAGCCTTCAATCTTCCAGTTCGTGACCATGGGACCTTCTTCCATTATCTCTGTGTCTTCTTTCAGCAATGTTTTGTAGTCTTCATTGTACAAGTCATCCACCTCCTTGCTGAGGTTTATTCCTAGTATTTTATTCTTTCTGATGCTATTGCAAATTGTGTTCTTAGTTTCCTTTTGGATAGTTGGCCATTGTTAGTGTATAGAAATGCAATCAATTTTTGTGTGTTGATTTTTGTATCCTGTAGCTTTCTGAACATATTATCTCTAACAGTTTTTTTTTAATGAAATCTTTAAGGTTTTCTGCACTTAATATATCCATGTATATGTCTGTCATCTGAGAACAAAGATAATTTTATTTCTTCCTTTCCAATTAGTATGCCTTTTTTTTCTTGCCCAATTGCTCTGGCAAGAACTTCCAGTTATGAATAGAAGTGGCGAAAGCATGCATCATTGCCTTCTTCCTGATCTTAGAGGAAAAGCTTTCAGTCTCTCATCACTGAGTACGATGTTCCCTGTGGGCTGTTCCCATATCACTTCTATTGTATTTAGCTTCCTGTATTTCTGGTTGGTTGAGTGTTTTTATCATGGGTGGACATTGAATTTTGTCCAGTAATTCTTTTTGCATCAAGTGAGATGATCATGCAGGGTTTTTTCTCCTTCATTCTGGTAACATGATGAATTACACTGATGGCTTTTTTATGAGGAACTTCTCTTGCATCCAGGAATAAATCCCACTTGGTCACAGTTTACAAACCCTTTAAAGTGTTGTTGAATTCTATTTGCTGGTATTTTGTTGAGGGCATAATCGATATTTCCCCCCAGTTTTATTGGGATATAACTGACATGGAACCTGGTATAAGTGTAAATTGTACAATGTGATGGCTTGACACATGTGTATACTACAAAATGATCAGGTTAGTTAACATATCCTTCACCTCACCTAATTACCATTTTTGCTGTTGTTGTGATGGGAGCATTTAAGACCTACTCTCTTAGCGACTTTCAGGCATGATTTTTCTAAATTTTTTCTTCCACTACCTATTCCCTGTTTTATTTCCCCTTAGCTGGGACCTTGGCTGGTTGGAGGTTTTCATCTAGTAGTAGGATCCAAACATACCCAAAGGATCTGAATTCTCAGCAGTTTCCTGCCAGTTTTGGGTTGACATTGTTTTCTGATAACCTTTCACAACTGGAATGGAAGTACCAAGAGGTGCCCCCAAGAAACCACTTAGTTCCTGGGAATAATAGCTAGAGGAGCCAGTTCCTTGACCACCCTTTGACTCGCAAACTCCTGTATTCTGGCTTTGGGAAAAACAGCACTCCATATAAGTAACTGTACTATGACTATAATTGAGATAACGTCACAACCTGTGAGATGGAGTCCCATCTTTTCGGACTGTGCTAAAAGGAGTCCTCAGGAGGTCATTCAACCTACCAGGTCACTGCTTCCGGATGAGTGCATCAAAGACCAGTGGGTTTCATGTGCCTAGCCCACTGCTTCACATTTTTTTTTTTGCTGTAAAATTACTCTCTACATCAAAGAAACGATCCGTGGGCTACAATAAAGGTCCACAAGGCATACTGTAAGTCTGTGGGGGGCAGTGCTTCCAGGGCGTTACAGGCAGTGAAAGCAGATCCACATCCAGAAGAAATGTCTGTTCCCGTGCAAACTGCTGCTCCTTCCACGATGGAAGAGCTCTAATGTAATCGATCTTCCACCCAAGTGACTGGCCGTCCCCCCAGGAAATATCAGGGGCTCACCATTAGTCTCTGCTCTTGGGGGTTAAATTCTCAACTGGGATGGTGTCCATGTCAGACTCGGTGAGGCCAAGTCCATGGGTTGGACTTTGATGTTGAGCCCACGCCTGGCCCCCATCCCTGCCTCCTTGGCCACTCTGTACGTGGGCTCACGGAACAAGCACGTGGCTGGCTGGCTAAGGAGACTGGCTGCTGGGCACAGAATGGACTGTCCCGTCCAACCGATTCCTGAGAGCCTCGTCTGCAGTAGATGCCTTTTGACGGGTACTCACAGCGTGGCAAAGTATCTGCACAGCTCATGCCTCCCCAGAGCTGTCCATCCTCTTATGCCTTTCCCAGACCGCCTCATTTCCGGTCTTGCAGTGTGGTTTTCTCAAGGCTCTGGTGATCAAGCCAAGCCATTAATAACTGCCCATGAGTCAATATAGAGCCATTCTATTTCTGGCTTTCAGAACAGGCTCCGTGCTTGAAGGAATGGGGGCTTCTCCTTCCTCTCTGTCCTTTCGGGCCACCCCTAAGTGGGACTGTAGGGCTTGAGCCGTCCCTTCCGCGCCATTTGTAAACCAGGATCGAGGTTTTTCCTTCTCAGTCAATTAGTCATAGAGACCTTCCTGTGAGGTCATAGGTTTGGACTGTGGGTGAGGAGACAACGTAGCGGGAGTAGGTGGGAGACGCAGCCCATCAGCACATTTGACAGACTTTTCAGTTTTAGTGTTTTGTTCTTTTTTAATGTTTATTTATATGTATTTATTTTGAGAGAGAGCATGCATGTGAGAGTGTGGGAGGGGCAGAGAGAGAGGGAGAGAGAGACTCCAAGCAGGCTCTGCACTGTCACTGCAGAACCAACCCCGTGCAGGACTCCATCCCACAAACCATGAGGTCGTGACCGGAGCGGAAACCAAGAGTCGGACACTCAACCGACTGAGCCACCCAGACGCTCCCAGACTCTTAGATACACGGTGCACTGAAAGCAGTTTTACCAAATGTCTTGCTGTAAGAGCTCAGGGCTCCCCAGCCTCCCAGCCTGCATATATGCCTATTTTCTTGTTTCGAGAGAGAAAAACAGCCCCTGACCCGGGGGGGGGGGGGGGTGAGGGGTGGGGATGGGGGGGTGCCGGCCTGACCCTGGTGGCGAGACCATGGCGTTCTCCTGCTGAACATAAATGGTCTCAGAGGAACTGACGTCAGCCAGACAAGACCATTCTGTGACCGTGATGGATCAAAACCAACAAGAACAATCTGCGATCACGGCTGAATCCAGGCGGAAATATGAACGATTTCGAAACCACAAAGTGGCCAAACCCTCTCCCTCTCGTGGTTACTGTGAGTGATGGCTGCTTTTTCACCTGTTACAGCTGACCCTTCAACAGTGTGATGCTTTGGGGCACTGACACCCCACGGTGCAGTTGAAAATCTGTACATAACTTCTGACTCCCCCAAACCCAGCAACTCAGCTGCTGCTAGCCTGCTGTTTCCTGGAAGCCTTACTGATGACGTAAACAAGGCACATTCGGTATGTTGTATGCAGTATTGTATTCTTACAATAACGGAAGCCAGAGAAAAGAAAATGTTATTAAGAAAATCATAAGGAAGAGAAAATACTTTGGTAGCGATGGGCTGCAGTTGCTACAAATATCCACATATAGGGGCGCCTGGGTGGCTCGGTCGGTTAAGCATCAGACTTCAGCTCAAGGTCATGATCTCGCAGTTGACGATTTGGGCCCCGAAACGGGCTCTGTGCTGACAGCTCAGAGCCTGGAACCTGCTTCGGATTCTGTCTCTCTCTCTCTCTCTCTCTCTCTCTCTGCCCCTCCCCTGCTCACACTTTGTCTCTCTTTCAAAAATACGCAAGCATTAAAAAAAGGAAAATATCCACGTATAAGCGGACCCTTAGAGTTCAAACCTATCTTTTTCAGCCTTCCTTCCTTCTAGATAAGATTTATTATGATATTCAGTCATGCAATGTCCCCCACTTCTTGACAGTGTCCATTCTCAAGCAAAGTCTGCTTTCTTGAACTTTACTAAAATTACCTCCTCCAAGCCCGAATCCAAGTGCTTTCTAGCACCTTCCCACTGAGACACCCCATGGGTGCCCATGGTATGTGCTCCCCTCACTTGCCCAACAACAGGTGCATTCCTGTGGTCTTGAGCTAGTGGACCCTGATACCACCCGTGCCTCGTACGTGGCATTAAGGCCGCGTCATTTCCAGCAGCAAATCCTGTGACAGGCAGGGTACGGGTTCTGGGTAATCTAAGCAGGGGTTGATTTAGCAGACGTAATCAGCTGCTTACAAAACTTCTGCAAGAGTTGGAGGGACGGGCTCTGAGCGGCTTGGGGGCGGAGAAGTGTTGGACCCCTGAACCTGGCCCCGGAGTCAGGAGTTTACAGAACAGCACGAGTGACCATCCTGGGCTCTGGCCCCCAAACAGAGCGGTTTGCTGCTGCTGCCGCCCCGGCATCTAGGTAGCTGGGAGGAGACACTGGATGGAACCTGCTCGGAAAGTCTCCACCTCTTCGTGGCCTTCCCTTCGTGACCTTGTCTGTAGCAAAGAGTGAGCAGTGGGGACACGGCCGCCACCCCTTTCCCCCTTCCAATCCGCAGGGAGGGGGCGCACGGTGGGCAGAACCACACTCCCACCCAGGTCTGAGATGCAGGGGGCAGGGCACAGGCAGTTGTTAGCAGCTCCCTGAAGGTGGCCCTGAGTGGCTGCCTGCCCACTTCTGGAACTTTCTCTTTCCTTCTTTTTCTTCTTCTCCTTCTTCTTCTTCTTCTTCTAACAAAACACATTTTTTAATCTGACTCCACTGGGTCTGAACTTGTGACATGCTCTAGCTTGCTCCTCCCCTTGACCTTGAGAGGGGTGAAACCCTGGCTGCTTCCTTTCCTTTCGGGTTCCTCTCTAACTCTGACTCTTTCCAGCCCTGGGGAGCCTCCCCAGCCAGGGCCCACCAGGAGGCGGCTGTCTTGAGCGAGCCCAGTGGGGTGCAGGCCCCTCTTGTCCTCCCTGGGGGCCCACTGAATAAGTCTGTCCTCTGTCCTCCCCCACAGGGTCCAGCAGCCCCTGTGGGGTCCAAGTCTAGACTCCCACCGGGGTCCTAAGGCCCGAGACCAGCCATCAGCTGTGACAGACATCGGCTCCTGGGGCTACTGGAGCCAACCTGTGGGAGTCCGGGGCCCGGGGTGGGGCTGGGGTGAGCGCTGTGGGGGCCACTCGTCAGGGGTGGCTTCAGGGGAAATGGGGCCAGATAGTCAGTCTGCAGGGAACGAAGGCCCCTGAGCTGTGTGAGGGTGTCTTAAAGAGGGAAGGTATTGGGTGCTGAGGAAGCCCTCATGGTGTCCTCCTTCCAATATCCACCCTGTAGGGGGTGAGCCCCTGGGCCCCGGACCTGGGCCTCCCAGATGGGCTCTGATGCCTTCTCAGAACCTCAACCCAGGATGTCAAGGGCTTCTGGAAGGAGACCCCTGAGCCTGTCACACTAGCCCCTTGTGAAGTTCGTGTCTGCCGTGGAGTTAGGCCTAGTCCCATCCGGGGAGGAGGGGGTGGGGAGGTGCAGCCCGCAGGCCAGGCCGGGAGAAATGGCTTCTTTGGAAATGGGATGCATTTTCCTGGATGTCGGTTGCTGCTTAGAGAGGCCTGGATCTGGAACACAAGGCAGTCACAGACCCCCACGCAGGGCAGGGCCAGAGCCAGGAGGAGCCCAGGACACAGGTCCCCTCCTGGTGTCTGTGCTTTGGCAGGGGTGGGGACAGCTCTGGGACAGACTCACCAGGGAAGCAGGAAGGCAGGGAAGGAGTCTCCTCTACGCTACACCTAGTGACAGTGAACTTAGCTGCCTCCAGGGTGATTCGGAGGGAGGGTTGTCTCCCCACCCGCTTCTGACAGGGGAGGTCCCCATCAGGGTGTAAGGTGACACCACTGGTGGAGGGGAGGGAGCTTGGGGGGGGGGTGGCACACACAGCATGGGAGGAGGGAGGTGAGTCTGCTGGTTTCCAAGGCTTCCAACCCCTGGGAGGGATGGGACAGTGGCTCCCCGCTTTCAGCTGGGAGCTGAGGTTTTTGGTTTTGTTTTTCTGTTTTAGGAGGTGGGAGGGTGACGTCATCAGCTTATTTAAATGCGATATAAAATATTAACAGAGTTTCCTTGACAAACTTGTTTAGCTGTTACAGACCAAAACACTGGTGTGGGGTTTGTTTTATTTGGAAGCTCGCACTTTCTACAGCCGGTGCAGGAAGGACAAATCAACACAAACCAAAACTTTTTATTTATTATTATTATTATTATTATTATTTTTTTTTTACGTTTATTTTATTTTTGAGAGAGAGAGAGACAGAGCATGAGCCGGGGAGGGGCAGAGAGAGAAGGAGACACAGAATCTGAAGCAGGCTTCCGGCCCTGAGCCGTCAGCACAGAGCCTGATGGGGGGCTCAAACTCACAAACCGTGAGATCATGACCTGAGTCGAGGTCAGACGCTTAACTGACTGAGCGAGTCAGGCAGCCCAAGTGTCTGACTCTTGATTTGAGCTCAGGTCATGATCTCACAGTTTGTGGGTTTGAGTCCTGCATTGGGCTCTGCACGGACAGCGTGGAGCTGGTTGAAATTCTCTCTCTCTGCTCCTCAACTGCTTGCTCCCCCCACCCTCTCAAAATAAATAAATAACCTCAATAAAATAAAATTAAAATGGATGCATATGGGTTGAAACAAACAATGGCAATTCATTTGCAATGAAAATAGTAACTGCCCTTATCCATGTGGGACAAAGTCACTAGGACACCGATGTGGAAGGCTGAGAGAGGCAGCTGACACAAGGACCTGCAGACAGACAGACAGACTCCCCACTGGGCCTGCGCTGCTCAGGCGTCCCTAGATTCTTCTCTGCTCCTCGGACCGACCCGGGGGCCAGGGGAGCCTTTTTGGCTCTGCCACAACGAGCCCTGCTTGGGCAGGATTTGCTCATCACCAAGGTCAGGGACAACTAGAACTGACCTGGATTTCGGTCTGTCCTGCTGGCCCACGGCTGCTGGCCACGCAGGGGGTGAGGCCGCTGGAGAAGGTCCCCCCCCCCCCCATGACAAGCTGCCCCACAGACATCAGGCACAGGTCCACACCTGGACACTCCCCACATGTGTCCCCCATGGCCATCTCCCTGACTTCTGCCTCTATGACAAGAGGCCCAGAGAAGGGCTGTCCCTCCAGGGAGGCCCCTGGCACCAGGGGTGTTTCCTGTGGCATTTCTTCCTGATGCTGGGCTCTCCGTCCAGGGTCATTGCCTGGGAGTGAGGCATTGGTGACAAGGTCAGGTGGAGAAGCGGTCACCCTTGCTTCCTACTGGGAGCATCTCAAGGGGTCAAACACCCAGTGTCTGACCAAGTGTGCGCTTCCGGAACGACGAGTGGGGGAGAAGCAAAGAGGCGGCCGGATGGCCCCGGGGCTCGTCTCCCATAACCCGCTATGCGAAACGTCTCTTCGGTTCGTGGCCGCGGTGGCCCCTCCGCCAGCTGCTCACCGAGGGGCAGGGGGCCTTCGCCGTGGAGCCCGTGGGCCCTGCTTCGAAAGGGGGGGAGCCTGCGAGGAGCGCCCCCTCGGGGCCAGGCCGCCCACGGGGCACTCGGCCCTCCGGTCGCTCCCGGACGTGCAGGCTGGAGTGGGGAGGGGACCAGAGTCGCGGCTCCCCCCCCTCCCCCCCCCGCCCCCGGACACCGTGCTCCCCAGGCCGACCCTGCGCCTCCCGGCTCCTCCTGCGCCGCCACGCTTCCCGCGCCCCAGCCGCGCAGGGCTGAGGACCCCGGGACGGATCGGCCTCGCCAGGCCCGGGGACCCAGGGCGGGGCGCAGCCGGGGCGGAGGCGGCCCCGGGTCTCTGGATCAGCGCCCCCGTCGTCCGGCCCGGTGGCGCGTGTCCCCGCCCGGCCCCGGAAGGGTGGCGCCGCCACGTCCCCCGCGGGTCCCGCCCCCGTCCCGGCGTGGCGGCCGGAGGTGGCGCGGCCGGCGGGTCGCTGAGCGCGCCCCTGCGCCCCCAGGCCCCGGGTCCCCATGTCCCGGGTCCCCCGTGTTCCCGCGTCCCCGCGTCCCCGCGTCCCCGCATCCCCTCTGGGGCGTCCCGGGACCGGCCTCGATGGCGTCGGGGCAGAGCACCGCCAGCCCAGAGGCTTCCTGATCCGGGACCGCGAGCAGGGCGCCGGCCCAGGTCCCCCCTGCGCTGTCGCAGCTGCCCAAGCTCGCCAGGACGGCTGCGCGCAGGACCTTCTCCAGAACCGGCTCCTTACCTGTGTCCTGGCTTGTGTCGGTCACGCACGCTCAGCGTCCCCAATGCTCCCAAGACCTTCAGGGAAAGATTTCACGCAGAACACGTGGGGATCTGAAAGGACGGTGCCTGTGAAGCCTATGGAGGGGGTCCCTGGGGCCCCCAACCTGACTTGTTACGGGAGGGCGGGGCTGAAGGACCGCGATCACGTGTCCCCACGTTCCCCCAGAAGGGGACACCACTGTTCCCTCACATGCGCGGTGCCATGGGCTTGGTCTGGAGGTTTGGGAATTTCAGATTGTAGGCACTTGGACCCAACAGTTGGGCCGCCAACCCCTTGATTTGTGCCTGGAGCTCAACCTCCTTTACAGCGTAAATTCCGACCCGGAGACTTGACTTTCTGCGTTTGTACCCAGACGTTTGACCTGAGCCCAGCCCGGGTGGCGAGGGGGTTGCATGGTATTTCCGCACAGGAAAATTGAGGGCAAATGGTTTTCATTTTCTGTTCCGAATATTTGTCCTTGTGGGAATTATTCCAGCGCATCTCCCCCGTTTCCTTGCGACGCTGCCCTTGCCTCCTGGCTCTTTCCAGGGAAGCACATTCCCAGGGGACACAGAGTCAGGTGGGGGCAGTTTCTGCAACACGCCCTTTGACGAGGGTTGGCTTTGTCTTCTCCAGGGGAGCATTTCTCTGGAAGGAAACCCTTTGCCTCTGTGATGCCGCCCAGGCGTGGAAACCAAATGAAACCATATAGAGCAGATCGGCCTACTGTCTGGTGGCGGGAGAGAATTTCTGGGGAAAACTTCTAATGCACTAGAAGTCTTGCTGACTTTGGGTTGGGGTTTTCTTGTGCCCGTTTTACCCGCGGAAAGCCCTTCCCCGCAGGTCACTACTTACAGCGACTCGGGTGGCTGTCGCTCAAGGGCGGTCGTTGGAAAACGCTTCCGGTGCATAACCGAAACAACTCAACAGGGGAGAGTTGAACGTTCATCGCTACGTCACTTTGTTAAAGGCGCATGCGAGTCACGGTTGTCAACGTGTGGCCGGTTCTGTCCTCATAGGACGGTCGCCCCCCTCCTAACGTGGAAACAAACACAGTCCCCACAGGTAAGCACATCAGGAACCTTGTTACTGACGCCCTGCGAGACCTCAGTTCCCAGGGCAGGCAGGGGCTGTGGCCCTGGCCTTCAGGCCCTTCCCTCTCTCTTCACAGGACAGGGGACCAAGAGTCCCTCCCCACCCCCCCGATGAGCCCCGAACCTCCCATCTTCAGGGACCTCCCTGGACAGTGTCACCGCCACCCTGAGGCAGATCCCATCCCCCTTACTGGAGAGAAAGTCTTAATCCCCTGTAGGGGCACAGGCTGAGCTGACCACAGTTCTCCTGGTGGGCAGTGGGGCCTCGGTGGGGAATCTCCTCCTGGAAGCCTCGGTCCGCCCCGACAGCAGAGCCCAGCCTGTGTCTGCGGTGGGCAGGGCACAGCACGGGGCTAGGTCCCCAGGCACAGACGACAAACAGTCCCGGCCCCGTCCATGCCCGGGCCTCGGCCGAGGACACAGCTGGACTCTGAGCCGCATGGGGGGCCTCAGGCAGCACCCCTCCATGCCCCAGTGTGCCATTGGGCAGGTAAAACATGGGTCCCTCCCTGCCTGCAGGATGTGGGGCCAGAGCACGGGTACTGGGGAGTCTGCGGTCCTGGGGCCACGGTCAGAAAGCGTCCCTGCCCAGGCACCCCCTCCAGCCTCGACCACCAGGTCCCGCCTAGGCTCAGGCCTAGGGACAGAGGCCCTGCAGGGTCCTCTGTCCTTCTCTGTAGCCATGGGGCTGGGGCCCTGGACACAGGACCAGGTCTCTCTGTCTCCACCTGCTGGGCTGATACTGCCTCTGCCTTGCCTCCCCGTCAGCCTGGAGATCTTGGGGCAAGTCTCCTGTGAGCCAGCTCTTTGTCCCCAGGTGAGCACAGACCAGGCAGAGCTGGCTGGTGCTGGGGAGAGCCTCCCTCACTGGCCTCTGCCCAAACGCCACCCCACCCCCACCCAGGGCCCCTCAGGCAGTCCCCGGCTTCCCCCACCTTCCAAGGGAGGCCCTTCTGTCTGTGGCACAAAAATGAGGGGGTGTCTTCAAGAAATGTCCCAGGAAATGCAGGGATTCCTTGGCCATTCCCGATCCACTCTGCTGCTGGAACCGGGCCGGCCTTGCTCAGGGTCAGGGCTGCCTGGGCAGTGCACTTGGAGCCTGCCCCCACCAGCCTCCTGGGGACGGGGCGGGGGGGGGGGGGGTGGAGACCCAAAATTCAAGGGCAGATGAAGCGGGGAGCCTGCCAGGGAGCCTCAGACTGCGTCCCATGTCTCTCGTGCCCCCTCCTGTGCCTGGGACCCCTGCACCCCTGCCTCTGCTCCGAGCCCCTCCAGACCGCTTTCCTCTTGGGAGGTTTCCACCTGGGAATCATGACATATCACTCCCTTTGTCCTTTGATAAACTTTTGTCACCGGGACCTGAGGGAAGGCCCTTCTGTGTCCAACGCCCCTTCCCCTTTCTGCCCACGGCCCCTGCCAGGCACCCCCGCTCAGCAGCCCCACTCGGCCCAGCATCTGTCCCAGGAACCCAGCCCCTGACACACCCCCTGGGGCCCTGGTCCCAGCCTCCCACAGGCCTGGGAGGGGCCCACTCCGTGGTCTTCAGGCCCTTGGCTCCTCGGTCTCCGAGACTCGGTTCAAGTGTCCCTTCCTCACGGAAGCCTCTACCCTCCCCCGCGCCTGAGCCCCTCCCCACGGCTGCTCACAGCGAAGTCAGAAACCAGCTCAAGTCCAGCGAAAAGGACAACACAGCAGAGTGGGGTGTGAGGGGTGCGGGGAAAGCAGGGCCGAGGGGGTGCTGTGCGGTGAGCACCGCGTGAAAACAGGGGAGCCAGGTCGCCAGGGGACCTGACCTCAGGAGTGAGAAGTACAGCCCAGGTTCAGGGTCAGGAGAAGGGAGGAGGTACACACGGAGGATGGAAAAATAGGGGAAAACCGGGAAGTGGAACCTACAGTTGGCTCCTTCAAAGAGCAGCAGACTTGGGGCGCCTGGGTGGCTCAGTCGGTTAAGCGTCCGACTTCAGCTCAGGTCACGATCTCACGGTCCGTGAGTTCGAGCCCCGCGTCGGGCTCTGGGCTGATGGCTCAGAGCCTGGAGCCTGCTTCCGATTCTGTGTCTCCCTCTCTCTCTGCCCCTCCCCCGTTCATGTTCTGTCTCTCTCTCTGTCTCAAAAATAAATAAAACGTTAAAAAAAAAAAAAAGAGCAGCAGCCTTGACAGACGTTTGACTGGATGGACTCAGAAAAACGGACTCAAATTAGAAAAGGAGGCATGAGAGAGGGGGCATCAGCACCGACCCCACAGAAACAAGGGGCCGTGGGAGGTCCAGGAGGAACGTGCGTAGGCCAACGAGGACGACCCTCGAGGGAAGGACTGAAGGCGCAGCCGGTGCAGGAAGCCGTCCTGAGGGGTTTTCTTAGAGTTTCCACCAGTGGGAGCAGTTACACCCCTGATGGGACGTGAAGGAAGAGAGAGGTGACAGGATCCTGGCAACTGGAGCAGGCACTGGGTCCCAGCGAGGTGACGGTCTGGGAGCCGCGCAGGGTGTCTCTGGACTAGACGGAGCACGTGTGTTCCTGACGGCGAGGCTCCCGAGCCACAGCAAGGCTCTCGGAGCAGGCAAGTGTCACGTGGACCCGGGGCCACGTGGAGGACCTCAGCCCTACTCCCCTCCCCCAGATGGCCTCCCAGCACCTGGCCCCAGGCCCTCAGGGCTGGGGTCTCTGTTCAGGAGGCCCCTGGGGGGTCTCGTCTGCCCCACCCCCCTACCCCGGCTTGGCCCAGCCAGCACTCCGCAGCGGGCCCCTGGCGTCCGTGCAGCCAGGAAGGGTGTACTCCAGGCGGGGTTCGGAAGGTGCTAAGAGCTGGGGTGAGCGGGTGGGCCTGGTGCTGAGCCCCCGGGTGTCAGCACCACTGCCCACTGGGGTGTGCACTAGGCAAGTCTGGGGCGAAGAGCCCCAACTGCTGCCACACCCCTGCCTGCCCTGATGTGGCTTCTGCAGGGAAGGGTGGGGCCGCCGGGGCCGCAGCCTCAGAGCCCTGCACACAGGAAGGAGCAGCACCCCACCGGAGAGGGACCCAAAATGGCCCAGCGAGAGGCACACATGCTGAGCACCAGGAACAGGGGAGGCTGTGGGGGTGCTTGTCCAGGCGTCGAGAGGCCAGTGCGGGTGGGAGGGAGAGGCAAACCGAGGGCTTCCTGGAGGAGGTGGTGTCATCACAGCCAGGCCTGAGGGGCCGAGGCAGCCAGAGTGGCAGGGACGCGTCCAAGAGGGAAGGAGCCACGGGCAGGTTCCGGGACCCGCAGAGCTGCTTTGCTCTGAAGAGAGGGGCCACGGGCTGGCCAGGACACCAGGCCACGTGGGTGGGCAGTCAGGGAGAAGACAGGAATGGACAGGCGAGAGGCGAGGCCTGAACTAGGGCAGGGCCTCAGAGGTGGTGGGGGAGAGGGGTTGGGGAGGGGGGAGCAAACAGCCCTGAGGTGGTGGTGGCCAGCTGGGACAGTGACCAGCACCCAGGTCTCAAGAGGCACCTTCCCTCTGCAGACCCAGGTCCCATTCTTGGGCCAGGAGCCACCCCCACAGTATGTTTAGACCAAACTCCCAGCCCAAGGGGGACTCCCCAGCACGAGAGTGAGAAAGGGGGACAGGCCAGGTCACTTCCCGAGTCTCCCAGGCCAAGCCTGCCTGGGTCCAGGCAAGTGGCCTCTGTGCCCCCGGACGCAGGTGACTGGTGACCAGGTAGGAAAGGGAGGCTGTACAGTGACTTGATGAGCTGGAATTCATTAGAAATAAAAACCCGTCTGTGAATGACAACGTCGAGAGAATGAGAAGTCCAGCCACAGACTCAGAATATTTGCAAAAGACACATCTGATAAAGGACCGGTGTCCAAAATTTCCAAAAAACTCTTAAAAGTCAACAGTGACAAAACTGACAACTGGATATAAAAATGGGCAAAAGATGTACAAAGGTGACAAGTAAGCACAGGAAACGATGCTTCATGTCTTACTTCATTAGGGAAATAGAAATTCAAACACTAAGAGGGGCGCCCGGGGGGCTTAGTCAGTGAGCATCCGAGTGCGTCTCAGGTCATGATCTCGTGGTTTGTGGGTCCAAGCCCCATGTCGGGCTCTCTGCTGATGGCATGGAACCTGCCTGGAACTCTCTGTCTCCCTCTCCTTCTGTCCCTCCCCCGTTCTCACTTTCTCTCTCAAAACAAATAAGCACTAAAAAAAAAAGAAAAGAAAAGAAAATGGCTAACTCATCCCAGAGCTATTTCCACAGAGTAGTTCGCTGTCTGTAAAGCTATTTCCGTACAAAGGAAAAGAAAAGAAAATATCTCTGGAATTCTACAGGAGTGGGGAGTCACCGGGTCAACACTGAGGGGAGACAGGGCCCAGTGGGCTTGGCCAGGACAAGGAGGCAGGAGAGCATGAGGGTTCCAGGTGAATCAGAACAGTGATTTTCATTGCCTCTTGGTTTAGGGACACAAGCCCCTGCCTGCCCAAGGTGGGCGTCCAAGGGGACCCCCTCCACACTGTACTGTGCTGACACAGGGCCTCACCCTTAGGGTGTCACCCAGATAGACCCAAACCCGGCAGTGCACTCAGTGGTCGATTCAATCAGAAGGACTCTGGTCAGAGCCTGGCAGAATCACATGTCAATCCTGTTCGGGGAGGCACCCTCACCGTCGGCCTCGAATCCTCGCTGCCAATTCTTCTCAAGGACACCAAGGTCACCAAGCCCCATGACAGAAGGCAGGACAGAAGCCCCACAGACAACAGAACTGACCGGCCATAGTCTGTTCATAGTCAGACATAGTCTGTTCTCTTGTGCATTCAAGACATAAAAGATATGTTTGCAAGTATGTGCAGAGGAGAGAAGGCTGTAAAAAGTCACCCAGAAATTCCACCTCCAATATCAGTTATTAGTGACGATACTTTTTAACTTAAAAAAATAATGTTTATTTTTGAGAGAGAGAGCGTGAGTGAACAGGGGAGGGGCAGAGAGAGAGGCAGACAGAGAATCCGAAGCAGGATCAGAGCCGTGAGCACAGAGCCCGACGCGGGGCTCGAACTCACAAGCTATAAGATCATGACCTGAGCTGAAGTCGGACGCTTAACCGATGGGGCCATCCAGGGACCCGGAAACTTTCTGTAAATAGAATCCCAGTGCATGTCTGGGTTGTGTCTGGTGTTTTGTTCAACATTTTGCTTGTGGGATTCATCCACGTCATTGGGGGTAAATTGTCGTCTTATGGTCACTCGTGCGGCGTTCCGCTGTGTCGATTTGCCACGAGGCCTTCATTGGGACGGGCATCTGGCTGTTGTCATGCTCTGGCCGTCATGAGTGAGACTGCTGGGCCCCTCTATGACAGATCTCTTAGTGAGCGTCCTTCAGAGTAGGTCCCTTCCGGTCAGACCAGGCTGGCCCTGAACATTCTCTGTGCTCCTCATATGGCAGAAGGGCCGAGGGGCACGGAGAATGTTCTGGGCTCCCTGTTCTGGGGCATTGATTCCCCATCTGTGAGGATTTTGCATTCAGTCCTCACAGACAGCCATTGAGACGTAGCTTGTAGGGCACACAGCTCCCAAGAAGAGGGTCTGTACCAGGGGTCAGGAAACACAGGGTCAGTCACGAGCAGAGGGGGAGGGGAGACGTGGGCAGGATCTCACCAGAGGTTTCCACCAGAGGGAATGGGCCTGGCGGGTCAGTGGGTTGAGAATTGGCTAGATCGAATCTTTTTGGTGGGTTCTGGGGCATGGCGACTGTCCCTAGTTGTCTGGAACCTGGCTCCAGGGTGACTAGGGCAGGAAATGGTGGCCCAGAGTGAGGGGGCCTGGTAGAGGCGGTGGTTGGGGTGCCAGATCTGGATTTGGTGATTTGCGTACCCAAGATGTGCTCCCAGGGGACTCCTTTCTTGACCCTGGGAGAGGCAGTCCCTCCAAGGTCAGCCAGGACCCTAGATGTCGAAGCATCAAATGTAGAATCTGGAAGGCCTGGTCATGACACGTCCTCAGGCCCCTCCCTTGTATTACAGCCTGAGGTTTCTGAAACATCACACATGGTGCGAGTCTGAGCCACAGGCCAACATGAAGGGTCCCTGGTTTCCGAGCCTTTCTATCCGTCTAAAGCTCAGGCCAAGACAAACATCTTCCGAGAAATGTTCCTTTCATAGGAAACCAACTAAGAATTAAAGCACTTGTGTTATATTTCATCCAAAATGTCTAAGTATTCTGAACTTTGGAGGTTTTGTGGGGACTCCCATCCATCCGAATTCTGGAAAGACAAGAAGCATCTCTTTGGGGTCTTTTTGGTTGGTTGGTTGGGTTTCTTTTTGTTTAAGCCTTTACGGTTTTAGAGCGGTTTTAGGCTCCCAATATAATTGAAAGCAGAGTAGAGATTTGTCACCCATCTCCTGCTCCTGCAAACGTGTGGCTTCTCCTGCCAGAGGGGTGCGTTTGTCCCCAACAGTGAGCCTACACTGACCCGTCATTGTCACCCAAAGCCCAAAGTTTACCTTAGAGTTCACTCTGGGTGTCGCACATTCTATGGGTTCAGATAAAGGTGTGGTGACATAAGTCTATCATCACAATGTCATACAGAGCAAAATCCTCTGCCTGCTTGTCCCCTCCTGCCCCCAGCCCCTGGCAACCACTGATCATTCCACCGTCTCCATAGTTTTGCCTTTTCTAGAATGTTCTGTAGTTGGAATAACACAGGATGTAGCCTTTTCAGACTGGCTTCTTTCAGTCATTCGTATGCTGCCTGACTGGCTGTACGTTTCCTCCCTGGCTTCTCACTGGCATCTGCTTTGCAACGGATGCTGCACGCACCCTATCCACGACCGAGAGGATCTGACAGCCCATGGTGTCCCCATCGCTAACGGTCACCGGAACACGGCCGCCTGCACTTTCTCTCTGCAAATGCCAGCAGCTCCCTTGTTCGTTCTCCTCTGGATAGGAGTCTGAAGAATTTCAGGAATGTGCTACAAGCCACGTCTGCTTGGTAGACTAACACGGCCCCAGCGGGGATGCGACCCGGTGACTTTCCCCTGTGGTTTCCGGGACCCCAGGTAGTTCTTGGGAGCTCACCGGTCAGAGAACTCACCAGTTAGAGGGGTCTTTAGTGGAGGCTGTAACTGCTGTAGACCAGCAGTGAGCGGGGTGCAGATGCTAGGGAACTTCTGTCGTGGTCTGGAGTCAGGGACTTAGCCTCTGAGGTCTCTGGGCTTCATGCCTGACCCGTCATGGACTCACCGTGGGCAGGGCCAGGGCGTGAAAACAAGGTCCTGCTTCCCCGGCAGGGCTGTTCTGATTTTGGGGGCTGGGCCCAGGTGCTGGGCTCTGGGGGAGCCCCAGGGGCGGGGGTCTGGATCACCGCTCAGCGTGGGGATGCCTGCATCAGCCGGCAGGCAGGTGTCCGGGCAGCTTCCAGGGGCTAAGAGTGCAGCCAAAGCAGATGGAGTTTTGCTCTAAGCGGTCATTTCGAAGGGGTCTCCCAGACTCCCGGCCCCCAGAGAAGAGCTTGGCTTTGCAAATCTCCCCAGAACTGCGCACTCCTCCCGCCATGTGACAGGTGAGGGAGTCTCGGTTCTTTGTGACTCTTCTCAGAGCCATCAAACCTGAAGGAATGGGCCGGAGCCAACTTCTCACTGTTGCTGCGGGAGTCACCAATGATTTCTGCCAATTCAGAGCTGGGCAGACTCAATTCAGATTTTAAAATCAGGCTCCCAGACTCCGCTTAAAAACATGCAAAAGGCCTTCCGGTTCTGGTCAAACGGAACAACAAGACCCAGGTTTCCTCTCTGACCTAAACACCTAAAAACCTGACAAAAATACACGAGAGGACAGTGGTCGAGACCCCCCTCCCTGTCCGTGGGCTTCAGGCAATGCCGGACCGTGGGAACAAGTGAGGGGGCCACTTCCAGGACACGAGGTGGGGGGCGGGGGGGGACCCAGCGTCTCCCGAGTGCAGTCCAGGGAACCCACGGGTTAGAGCCCGCGGGGCAGAGCACCGAAGGGCACACACAGAGAGTGCGAGAGCCCTGCAGAGGGTCTCCCTGCCGTATCCAGCTGAGAACCGGCACACGCAGGGAAACCTCCCTCCGCGGGGCAGGAACTGCCCACGGGGACCGGACACACCAGGGACAGTTGTCTGTTCCCGTCCGCCAGAATGGGAAACTCATTCTTCACATGACAGTGTAAGGGTGCTAACGGGGTCTTAGCGCAGGAGTAGGGAAAATTAACCCTAGACCATGTGCTTCTTGGGTCCCACCCAGGAACGGCTGCACCCCAAAACAAAGAGGGGGAATATTTACAGATATGGAAATATCCAGCACCGGAAAGGTAATCTTCGCATCGTCTGATTTCCCATTAGAAGCACCAGGTGTGCAGGGGAAAGGAAATAGACCCGATACCAAGGAGAAAAATCAATCAAGACGGACCCACAAATGGCACAGGTGAAAAGCACCAGGAGATAGAACACAGTGTAACCGGGGGACACATATTTCAGAAGGTAGATGGAACCAGTGTCAGAGACGATGCCATCGGAGGGTGCTGGGCAGCTTTCTATAGAAAAAAAAGAAAAGAAAGAAAAAGAGCCCAATTGACATCCCATTCACCACTCTGCAGAAATATCCTTCAGAAACAGAGGCACAGGGGTGCCTGAGCGGCTCAGTCGGTTAAGGGTCCAACTCCTAGTTTCGGCTCAGGTCATGACGTGGTTTGTGAGTTCGAGCCCCGCAACGGGCTCACTGTTGTCAGCCTGTCGTTGGTGCAGAGCCTGCTTCGGACCCTCCGTCCTCCGCTCTCTCTGTTCCTTCCCTGTTGTGCTCTCTCTCTCTTTGAATAAATAAATAAATAAATAAGGGGTGCCTGGGTGGCTCAGTCGGTTAAGCGTCAGACTTCAACTCAGGTCATGATCTCATGGCTTGTGGGCTCAGGCCCCAAATCGGGCTCTGTGCTGATGGCTCGGAGCCTGGAGCCTGCTTCGGATTCTGTGTCTCCCTCTCTCTCTGCCCTTCCCCTGCTTGTACTCTCTGGCTCTCAAAAAATAAACATTAAAAAAAATTTTTAGTAAGTAAATAAAACATAAATAGCCTAAACTCCTCCACGAAAAGGCAGAAATGGTCACATTGTTAAAAAAAAAAAAAAAACCAGCAAGACACAACTATATGCTGTCTATGAGAAACACTTCAACTATAAAGACAGTAGCTTAAAAGCAAGAGGATGGGGAAAGATATGCCGTGTTAAATCAAAGAAAGCCGGAGTATCTCTGAAAACAGCAGACAAGATAGATTCCGGAGGAAAGAATAAACAGGGCAAAGGGGGTCAATTAATCAAGAGCATAACAACTCTAAATGTATATGCACCTAATAAGAAAGTTTCAAAATAAATGAAACAAAGTCTGATCGAACTACCAGGAGAAGCAGACCGTATCCACACATAAGGATAGCTGTAGAATTCTACGCCCCTCTAATGCACGTGGGCAGAAATTCAGGAAGGAAACAGACTTAGACATCGCTATCAACAAACCTGACCTAACTGACATTTATAGAACACTTCACCCGACAACAACCCAGAAGGCATGTATTTGTGAGTGCACACAAAACATTTGCCAAGACAAACCATATTCTGGGCCATAGGGCAAGTCTCAGTGAATTTAAAAGTCAGACAAGTATTCAAGTCATACAAAGTATGTTTTCTAACCTCAGTGGAATTAAATTAGCAAACAATGATAGAAAGCTCTCTGAAAAAAAAATCCTCAAATATTTGGAAATGAAAACCACACTTCTAAGTAACCCGTGGGTCAAAGAAGGGCTCTCAATGGAAATGTAAAAGTATTTTATTTTTCTTTAATTACTTTTGAAAAATAAGAGTATGGTTGGCATAGAATATTATGTTAGTTTCAGGTGTACAATGTAGTGATTCAACATTTATATACATTATGAAATGTTCGCCACAAGAAGTCTAGTTACCACCTGTCACCATACAAAATTGTTACAATACTGCTGACTATATTCCCTAAGCCGTACTTTTCATCCCAGCGCCTTATGTATTTTGTAACTGGAAGGTTGTACCTCTTAACCTTCTTCACCTGTTTCAACCATCCTCCTATCCACCCCACTCTGGCAATTGCCAGTTTGTTCTCTGTATTTATGAGTGTGTCTGTCTTGTCTTATTTGCTCATTTATTTTTCAGATCCCACTTATACATGAAAGCATACAGTATTTGTCTCCCTCTTTCTTATTTCACCCAGCATCACACCCTCTAGTCCATCCACGGTGTTCTTTTTGTGACCCAGTAATATTCCATTGTGCATCTCGACCACATCGCTTTTCTCTTTGAAATTAGCTAGTGTCTGGGGGTTAACACTTTTTACATCTTGCAAATACGCTGTTTCTTAACAATTTCACCAAGTGCCTTTAGCGCCCTTTGGTAGATCATCGTTCTCACTTCTCTACCCCCTTCCCAGTTTTAGAATGACACCTCCATTTCCCTTGCCATGTGACTTCACAGTATCTCTCACTAGGGTACAGGAAATATATTTCCCCTTCCCATGGATCCTGGGCTCGGCCATGCGACTTACTTTAGCTAATTCAATGTTAGCAGACAGGACACAGGGAGACAGCACACAGGTAGGGGTGCCTGGGTGGTGTAGTCAGTTGAGCACCCGACTTGGGCTCTGGTCACGATTTTGAAGTTTGTGGGTTCGAGCCCTGCATCAGGCTCTCTGCTGTCAGTGCAGAGCCCGCTTCAGATCCTCTGTCCCCCTCTCTCTGCCCCTCCCCCACTTGCTCTCTCACAAAAATAAATAAATAAAAGAGCTTGAATTAAAAAAAACATGCTCGGGGCTCCTGGGTGGCTCAGTCGGTTAAGCGTCCAACTTCAGCTCAGGCCATGATCTCATGGTTCGTGCATTTGAGCCCCACGTCAGGCTCTGTGCTGACAGCTGGGAGCCTGGAGTCTGCTTTGGATTCTGTGTCTTCCTCTCTTTCTCTGCCCCTCCCCTGCTCACGCTCTGTCTCTCTCTCAAAAATAAACGAACATTAAAATTTTTTAAATTAAAATATGCCTGTGAACTTGGGTTGGGCTCATGTCCCAGGTGGAGGCTGGTCCATGGAGAATAAAGAGACAAAACCGAACTTAACCCACGGCCTGGAGATGAGCCCAGCGAACAAGCATCCGTGAGAATTGCAAACCTGTGAATGAGAACCAGACGCTTCTTGTTTGGAGGCGAGGTTGTTTGCTCTGTAGCAGCCCCATCGGTGCTGTTACAGAAACCCGACGGCACATGCTCTGTGCCACAGTCGATCCTCTCATGGGAGGCTGCAGAAATGGTGATTTCGTAATCCTTACATTACTTCTGCCCATACTAGCTGGCATCCTTCCAAAACGATAAACATTCTCTGCTTTCCTTTTTACTTTTTCAGCATAACTATCAAGTCGTGGGTTTTATTTAGTGAATGGTTTACAACTGATTACAGCTGTGATTCCTTCTGACTCTAAATCCTACAGCTTACTAGTAAGAGCCTTATTCAGACTAATGTCCTTTTGACATGTCCCCCCTTAAGCATTGGGCACTCTTTTGCTTCTGTAGCACTGGAAGATGTCTGCCTGTTTAGTTTATCTGTATGGTTCCTGAAATAGCCAGGATGATCAACAGCGATGACAGACTAATGTCGCCCTAATCGAGTGGTAGCCCGGATCGCTGCCTCCGTGACAGATACGTTATCTCTACCCAAACAGATCAACCCGGCCTCTGGCACTGCGTTTCGGCCACTGATGTGGCAAATACGATCTTTTCAATCCCCATAAGTAAAGAGGTTCAAATAGTTTGCATTGACATGGGAAAGACAGCAGAACACGTTTACTGTCCCCAGGACTCTTAATCCTCCCCGTCACAACGTCCTGCACCAAGGCCTCGCGCTGAGCAGAAGAGTATGCAAACTCACTGTTTTGATAAATCACACTCACGTGTCGCCCAGGAAGTAGCAAGCACTCTGGATGCACTGTTAAGTCACACGTGTGCCGGGGAGTGGGGCACAGACCTTAAAGAAATTCTGGGTCCTGCACGTTGATGATGTTTTTAGGGATCCGGTGGTCGACAGTGTGTCGGTATGTTCCCTTTGAGGTAAAAGAGAAGTCCTATACATTGTCCCTTCAGCATGAGTAGGGCCCAGAGCTGCCCTTTCACAGTAGGTCCCACGGTACTCAAAATATCTGCACTAGGTAACGATGCTGTGGGAAATCTGTGGCGAGCCTAACGGGGGAGTCACAGGGCAGAGCCCCCAGGGTTCTGGGGTGAAGGCATGACACGCAGAGCAGGTTTGAGAATGAGATCCTGGCACGCCTGGATCCTAGTAGAGTCTGAGCACCTGGCTACAGGAGGTTAGGTAACTGTGAGGACATAACTGGTGTTCTGGATGGGACATTAGAAGTATTACCAAGTCCTAGGGGCGCCTGGGTGGCTTGGTCGGTTAAGCATCTGACTTCGGCTCAGGTCATGATCTCACGGTCCAGTCCGTGAGTTCGAGCCCCGCGTCGGGCTCCGTGCTGACAGCTCAGAGCCTGAGGCCTGTTTCAGATTCTGTGTCTCCCTCTCTCTCTGCCCCTCCCCTGTTCATGCTCTGTCTCTCTCTGTCTCAAAAATAAATAAACGTTAAAAAAAAAATTTAAAAAAAAAAAAAAAAAAAAAAAGAAGTATTACCAAGTCCTAGAGTCAGGTAGACCAGCAGAAACTCATCAGACAGTGAACGATGCCAAAGTGGGATCAAGCCAATAAGCTCCCTGGGCAGGTGGTCCAGACCCACATGTGACCCAGCTCTCCCGTGCTAACACTTCTCGTTCAATACACACACCTACGCCTTCATGAGACGTTTCCGAAGACTGGCTGATAGAAGAGGACAGAACTTGGCTTGATTCGTAGATAGAACTGCTTGATACTGTGGTGTAAGCTAAAGATAGATTGCTCCCGCACTCGGGATTGTCCCTAAGGGACAGTGGTGAAGTGAACCCCACCCCTGCCAGCAGGCAGAGCTATGAGAAATACACATGGCCATCTGATTTAGGGGAGGGGGAGAGGCCTGGGGTAAGGTTATACCTGATTCCTGGGCAGCGCTGAATGGTTGGCCGTTGGGTTAGGGATGAGAAAAGAGCAAGGCTGGAAGACTGGTGATCAGGGGTTCTGGGGAAGGACATGTGAACATGATGAGGCTGGGCAGGAAGTGAGCAGATCTTTGCATCTCACCAGAGCCCTCCCTAGACCCCCTTCCCTTAAGGAAGTGCCTGACAACCTGGCAGACAAGATGACTTTTCCAGTAGGAGTCAGCCAGCCTCTGTCCTCCTCGACCCGAACACTTGCACAACGGGACCCTGGCCAGGAGAGCGATGCTGGCAGAGGCGGAGGCTGTGCGTGGACTCCTCACTGAGATTCATCTCACTGGTGAAGTCGCCAAATGTTGCCCTACAGCTGAAGAGATGGCATCTTCCACGGTCGCCCTCAGTGTGGCACTGTCCCCTGAGGAGACCGACCCCTCCCTTGACCATTTATTACATCAGGCCTCTTCTAACCAGGAGGGGAAGAGATTCTCCCTCAAAAGAATCAACACCTACCCTGGATATAGATTTTTGTAGATCTTACATGACGTCACCTCAGCGTCAGTAGTGGGACGATGGGCTATGGCTGTGACCTATTCCTAATACAGACCATATCACCCTGAAGCAGCTGGCCAGACACAAGACTGGAATTTTCAGCTGAGGCACCAGACTGGGGTCCTCACCCTGCAGGGTTGCGGTTCTGTCTGCCAGGATGCAGAATAGCCACATACGGTGCCATATCCAAATAGCTAGAAGACCCTGGGTGGAGATAGGAGTGACCACACTCAACATCACTCCCAGAACCCGCATGAAGAGTCCGTGCTTCCAGTCACTGAAAACTTATGTTCTACTACATTACTGTCTGGGGGGTGAATTCTTCCTCCAGGAGCTGTAAGATTTCGAAGCCATGCTTACTGTCTCATCACTCTGAACTCTATCCTGATGGACCCACAGGCAAAAAAAAAAAAAAAAAAAAAAAAGGAGTTACTTTGTTGGGTAGGTAATTGACCCTAATGACCATGAGGAGCTATGGTGCTACCATACAATGAAGACAGAGAGGAATCGGTCTGGAACTCAGGATTCTCTAGGGCATCGCTTGGTGCTTATGTACTAAATGAAAATGATGAATGGGCATCACGGCACGCATATGTTGACAAAGGAAAGACATCTGAAGTCTCGGACTCCTCAAGTCTGAAAGACTTGGACACGCTACCAAGCAAGAAACCTAGACCAACTAATGTTATTGTTGAAGGGGAGGGAAATCTACAGTGACTGGTGGAGAAGGAAGACAATATCAATTGCAATCTGAGATTCAGTTGCATTAACAGTTCTAGCTTATTCCCCTGGTTTTTGTGCACTAAGCCTTTAGAGGAATTGAAAGAAACTGAGAAATTGGACTCACAGGAGGCATGAGAAGATCTGAGTGATGCAAGACGCTGCTGTGGCTGACCTTTCCAATGCCCCGTGTCACAGACCATCAGCCACAAGTGCAATGGAGGAGTCCGTGCGAGCTGAGACTCACCCCAGACTCATCCCAAGTCAAGAGGGTACTTTTGAGATATTTCCACTCTACAGCAGGGCTGGAGTCAATTTTTTAAAAACGACCACAAATTCTCTGAAGTTCATCCCATCAAGAGGTGTTGTCTGTCTCTACTGCTTGAATTCAGGCTTGGACACGTGAGTCCCTTTGGCCAAGGTGACATTAGCAAACATCAGCAACCGAGGCTTGAAAAGTACTTGTTCGTTGAGACCTGCCTTTCCAGTCGTTCCTTAGCCTACCGAGTGCAGGCCAGTATGGTAGAAAGAGCCAAGTAAAAGCACAATCATCAAAGACTTAAAACATACAAGAGTGGTGGCCCCTCCAAAATATTCATTCGGTTCCCCTGTCTGGCCTAGGTGGGTGATGGCAGATGATCATGGACTAATGTTAACTTAAACAGGTGGTGGTTCCAGCTACAGCTGCTGTTCCAGATGTGGTATTTTCACTGGAGCAGATCAACCAAGCCTCTGGAATTTGATAAATGGTTATTGATTTAGTGAGTGGTTTTATCTCAATACCTATGAAGACAGAAGGGCAAGAGAGTTCATCTCTGCGTGATAAGGATAGCAATTTACCTCTGTGTCTTGCCTCAGTGATATAGAGTCTATAGAGGTTTGATCATCTTGATGTTTTATATGACATCATGGTGGTCCACCCTACTGATGGCATCATGCTAATTAGACCTGTTAAACAGGGGGTGCGTGGATGGCTCAGTCGGTTGAGCGGCCGACTCTTGGTTTCAGCTCAGATCATGATCTCACGGTTTGTGAGTTGGAGCCCCGTGCCACGAACTACACTGACAGTGCAAATCCTGCTTGGGAGTCTCTCTTCCTCTCTCTCTGACCCTCCCGCCCCCAATTTCTCAAAATAAATAAATAAACTTAAAAAAAAACCTGTTAAAAAGGAAGTGGCAACTACTTTGGGTATGCTAGTAAGTCTCATATGTACAGATAATGAGAAGCGAAATCCTAAAGAATAATCAGTGAACTGCCACATCGGTGACATTTTTAGGGGTTCAGTGGTATGGACCTTCTGAACCATGTCTCCTAAGGTAAAGTACAAGTTGCTACTTCTTGCTTCTCCTACCACTGAAAAAGAGGTACAGCTAGGTAGCTACATAAGAGGTACAGCTATTTGAGGGGGCCCTTTTGGTTTAGGAGGTAACAAACACCGCATCTATTTTAGTGATCCAGAGACTTCCAGTTTTGGATAGCACCCAGAACAAGAGAGAGAGGGAGGGAGAGCTTTGCAAAAGGTCCAGGATGCCTCTTGAGTCACAGACCCAACGGATCTAATGGAAATCGAAGTATCTGGATTGGATTTGAATAGTTTAGATTCTCCGACAATCCTGATCAGGGAATTGCTACAAAGCCATCTAGCATATGGAGCATTTCTGTGCCCTTCCGAGCACCTGAGAACCAGCTGCTAGCAAGCTGTCAGGCCCTAGAAGACAAACAGCAGGGGGTCACGGGACACAAGTGACTATGCAACCAGAATTCCCCAGCGTGAGCTGTTGTTTGACCCACTGAGTCATAGCAGAGTCATAGGACAGGCACGCACAGGAGCAATCCATCATGTAATATATTTCAACATCAGGCTCAAACCAGTCCAGAAGACACGAATATACTCTCTCAGTACATGTGCCGCCTCTTCTCGGTCCACCCACACCTATGGACTCATGAGGAGTCCAACTGACAGGAAAAGAAGGACTAGGGCCAGTGACCCACTTGTGAAATTGGTGCTTCCCGCCCCTAAAAGTCTGCCAAATTATGGTCTGTAGGTCTCTCCCAGGAAAGAGCTCTTAACGCTATCGGTTTTGCTGGTTGTCACCTGGCCACGAGTTATCACTGGTAAGATTTCCTCTGAATATCGTGCAGCTTCTCATGCTAGTGAACCAACAGGCAGGAAGGTACTAGATCCTGATTACCATGAGGTGCTATGGCTGCTCCCATGCGATGGGGGCAGCGAGAGATCGTCTGGAACCTGGGGATTCACCAGGACATCTAATCTTAAGACTTCCAAGAGGTAGTTACTGGCCTCCACCCTGAAAGGGAATCTGTGATTATTTGGAATGACACTATCCTGTTCTCATTACAAACAAACAAACAAACAAAAAAAGGAGACCCCATAGTACAGTGTGGAAGCTAGATATAGGAGGAGACGATCCCATGAAGCAACAGGAGGAGGACTGTGATGGACACAAGTGTCATGCACTTCCCCACGTGCCACTCACCTCCTAAACTCCTCTGCTGCTTGCTCGTCCTTAGCTGTCTCCACCCTCGATTGACTCCCCCAAGGCCCAGATTGTTCTGGCACCCGTGACAGATAGGCTGTGTGCCCGGGGTATGCTGGACTCTCCCCCTTGGCCGCCACTTTGTGGTCAAACACACCCAACACCCATGTGGCCTGTTGGCCTCCTCTCTACTCCTCTGGATGAAGCGCCACGCCCCCTGCGGTGGGATCTGCGGTCTGGCCCCTGAAGGACCAATGACGCAACTTAGAAGCTTGAAGAAGTGAGATCCTCATAGGGCAAAGTTTGACCAATGGAAAACCAAAGATGGGAAGGATCTAGGCAGATAAACTCCTTCTCCTGCCTCTCTGAAGCACTGAGGAAAATTCCTTGCAGTTTATCCAGAGAAGTCCCATGTGCTAAGCAATCTGCTTGTTTCCTTGTGGCTCCCTGGGACATGGCAGCCAGCATGGCGATGTGCCATTCTTTTACTTGGCTGCACAGTGTACGTGTACACGATCTACCTTATTGATTATGTTGTTTAGATCTTCCGTCACCTGCTTTATTACTTTTGTCAATTTAACTTCCGTTGGCCCAGAGTCCAGGAGATATAAGAAGACATAGAAAAGAAAAATCAGGTGTAATTGGATGGATGGCGGTGGGGAGCAGAAGACAAGAGCACCCTGGAGAAGAGCCAGCAGCGCCCCCTAGAGCGAAGCGCGTGGGCACCCAGGCCAGCATGTCACTCCCGGTTGGGTGTATGTGTGACTAACAAAATTAGGGCTCTCGTCCCACGAGGCGTGTGTGAGAATGTTCACAGCAGCTTTATTCACAATTGCCCCAAACTGGAAACCAAATGCCCATCAATAGTAGAATGAATAAATTGTGGTGTAGTCATATAATGGAATAATCTGCAACAGTGGAAAAAAATAAAGTGCAGATACAAGGGACAAAGGGATACACCTCACAGACACAGTTCTAGTGGAAGAAGTGGGACATAAGAGAGAACACGACGTATGATTCCAGTTTTATGATCAAAACCAGTCAATCTATGATAGAAGCCATGAGGACTGCCCTTCAGTGGGGGGTAGGGAAGTATTGCCTGGATGGGGGCACAAAGGAATACTGGGGTCAGGAGACTGTCCACGTCTTGATCTGGTTCTACCAGCCAAACAGATGTAAAAATGACACTCCACATTCATGCACTCTGCTGCACTTGAGTTACAGCTCCATAAATCACTGAGATATTTAGATTCAGTTAGATACATTTAGGAGAGTGATATGACTGTTTTACTTTAAGGTGTCAGTGTTGGCACCATCCCAGAAATCACATCCCTAGAAACAATTTAAACTTATGTTTAAAAAGGTTGTATGTTCACATTTAAAAAATGTGAGTTCAACGGGTTTCAAAATTGTTTCGGCGAGTACTTAAGCAACAAGTGTCAAAGTCTACTCCATGCTTTCCCTTGGACTGACCTTCTACGCCATTGGGTGCTGATGAGAGCCGCCTTGACCTTGTAGTGAGAACTGGGTCATAAATCCCTAACTCAAGGGGTGTAACCAACGTGCCCCATGAAGGGGGAGGGATGTGTCCAGGAGAGGCACCGCCCCAGCTGCCAACACGAGGGGGCAGAACCAGCACGGCTTCCACATCAGGGTATCGGGCCAGGGCCTGCCATCCCCAGACAGCTTCCTGCAAAACCTAGATGGCTTGTCTTCTCTCGGCCAGGGGACCCTGCTCTCTGGGGCTCCCCTGGGGGAGGGGGAGAGGGCTCCTGGAAATCCCCTCAGCCCCCCCACCCCACCAGCTTTCTCTACAGCCACGGTTTCCTCAGCGTCCAGAGGCACTGCTCTATGAAGCTGAGTGTCCCACAGTCCGGGGCAGTCCCTGGAGCCACTGCCTGACTGACACCCTCCTTCTGGTGGCCGCTATTTCCCTGGAGATGCCTGCCGAGGCGGGAACCTGGGCTGCCCTCTGCCCAGGGCAGCACATGGACACACAGGAAAGGTGGCACGGTCCAGGTCCCGTGCCTTGACCCAAGGGCCACGGATCTGAGGGCTGAGTGATGCAAACAGAGTGGATGTGGACCATGATGTCGTCAGGACAACACCCTCAGACAACAGCCCGAGGAACCCAGAGTGACGATGGCCCTGGCCAGCCGGGAGCTGGCCCACCCATCGTCCCCACAGACTATTGGAGAGGTGGTTTTACATATTTGCATCTGACCAGTGAGGAAACTACCAAAGGGAGGCCAGGGGGGCTCCCAGCCCAGCATCCACGATCCCTGGGCATCCCCATGGGTGACCCAGTCTCTTCTCTGTCCCTGGGACTAGGGGTCCCTCCCCACGAGCGCAGGAGGGAGGGGCTGCTAATGGCTCCCGTGGCCTCCTCTTTCTGGGGTTCATTGGGCCCCTCTGCCCACCTGGTTTTGCTCGGTCCAGCCATGGTGCCCTCTTTCCTTGGGAATCCCAACACTGCTTCGTCTTTAAGTCAGTCTAGATGCTTACAAGGCAGCTCAGCCCTTGCTAAACAGTTCTGAAGCAATCCATGGATACTTTGGAAAAAATAAGAGTTCCCCTTTCTCCTGTTCCTCCAAGTTCCACATGGATTGCTGTACTCACTGCACTCGGGCACCTGACAGAGCTGCCCTCTCCTCCCTGTGGGGCTGGGGGACTTGAGGCAGAGGCCCTCTTGGCTAAAGTGGAACTCTCACGCCTCTGGTCGAGCTGGAGGAGGACCCAAGGGCTCCTGCACATGGTAGGGCTGTGTCTCTACTTCTCAGGGAGCTGGACGACGGCCAGCGCAACAGGCCGGCAGGGGTGGGTTGATGGGGCTGGTCCTGGGAGACCGTTCCTGCCCTTCAAGGTCCAGACCTTGCCCATCCCTGAGAAACAGACACCCTGCCAGTCCAGGAGCTCAACTGTTGGCCACTCTTGACCCAAGTCCCCTTTCACTCCACGGCCGATGACACCTTCTTGGGCGAGAACCACCCCTCCCCCTCACCTTTTTTTCCTAGTTTCAAAAGCACTTCATTGGAGAAAGTGTCCAAACCCAATAAAATATCAAAATAAGGAATTTAAAATTACTCACAAATCCCAAAAGACTCAAGCACTAAACATAGGTCTTAAACGCCTTCCCCAGCCCCTCTGTTTGTACAAAATACTGTTTTCAAAAATCTGAACAAGGAAGAGTCTCCTAGGCTGAAAGTCTTGGTTCACCTTAAACAAGATCTTCTTCTAGGGAATGTATGTTTCAGAAATAATAGATTCTAAGGAATTATGTAAAGCATACACTGGATGTCACCCTTCCCCTCAGTCCGTGCAATGCCCAATGCCCGCACCCCAGGCGTAGGCCGTGTTGGCGTTTTGGCACAAACGCATCCATATTTATGTAACCATTCTGCTATCGACATTGGTCTGCGAATTTGAACTTTGACTGAATGCCTTGTCACGGACCTTTTCCCCACCAGTGACAA